>NC_134475.1:63661372-63706028 GCF_964194025.1 Convolutriloba macropyga
CAGGCATTCAGCTAAATTGTTTTATTGATTCTTAGTTTATTCAACCTATAAAACGCACTTAGACTAAAAGCAGCCATCATAAGTCTTTTTTCGTACCCTGTCTGGTCAATAAGTTTTTGATTATTGAAGTATCTGAATAATGCTCTCCAATAACATTCAACTTCATAATTTCATTAGTTACCCGGCAATTAGCAATTCAAGTTTGTTAAGCAATTTATAATCCTATATATTTAAAGCAAGACAATTTAAACGGCACCAGGTTCAATGAAAGGCAGAAGTGCATGTGTATGAGTCCGCTGCACAACATACAACATGATTAAACGCTCTCGAAGAGCATGCTTAAGAGTTCTTGAGCAGCATGGTTAAAAGTACAGATCGCGAGAGGCAATTAACCGAAAGCTGCTCTCTTACAAGATTAATGTCTCAAAAAACGTAGATTGAAAAAGCTTTTTTGACCAAAAAATACAGAAGCCGAAAGGTTTATGCGCCGAAAAAAAATCGCGAGGTTTATGCACCGAGATGCAAGTTAAATCAGTAACTAAAAATATGTCAAAAAATTAGAAATGGTTAGAGACTAAATAGATTACACTAATACTTTTGGTTATTGCGACGTAGGTTTTGTTAGCATAGGGAGTCTTGACATTTTTTGCCCGCGACCAAATGATTTATTATTAGTCACAAAGACTGATGAGATAGCTGAGGCTATCATTGTCCTTCTCTCGGTTTTATTCTATTTCGTCGTCAGGATTTTTGTTACAAACAAATGATTTCACAATTAGTTCAGATCTGCTGTTTGTTCATCCGTTCTAGCAATTTCAACTGAATTGAGTGCATGACGTCAAATGTCAATCTTTGTGGTAAGAATTTTTTGTTCGTTTGCGCAATAAAAATTTTGTTCCCTTTGACATACCTCAAAAACGATTTCCTAACTCTTAATATGACTATTTTCATTTGATATTAAAAGGATAAAGTCAAGTGAGTGTGTGTCAATCTGGTTGAAAGTTATTTGACGGCAGTAATGAGAAGGAGCGATAACTCAAATGGAATCCTAAATAAAATATAGCGTTTCGGCATTTAAAAAAGAAGTTTCTCTTTAGTATGTTTTTTTTGCTATATTTTTGAATCTGTAGGTCTAAAAAGCTATTGCGGCAGTTTTCTGGCCATCTCGGAGCTATGTTTGTTTAATTGTTTTTCCTCAAATTTTTTCATGAAATGGCTTGCTTAAGGGATCTTGATTTTCGATATACTTGTTTGCTTTCAATTTCTCAATTTTCGCGAGATCTTATTTCTTCTCTCCCGCAGATTTTTAGACAAACAAAAAGGCCTATTTTCGAAAGTGAGCTAAACACTGAAAGTGACAAAAGCTTTTTTAAAATTTTTTAGTTGTTTTTAGGAGGTTCTCAAAGTTCCTTCAGATACCTTGAAACGTTTATAGCTTACCGTCAAGGCCGACTGCAGTTAGCCAGCCCCTGCTTCCGTTCGAGGTTATTCCGTCGGATCTTTGTCCGTTGCTTCACTGCAATCAGAACAGAACACATTAAACTTCTGTTTACATGCTGATTTAGCCGTTTGGCTCAACATTTCTGGCTATTGCAATGCGCTCATTTTCTTCTTTTTGGGAAAACTTTGTATTTTATTCATGACTGTATTCTACTAGTCAGTTTTGTGAAATGAACCTTTGAAATTTTCTTTGGGATGAGCACATATGCTATTCCAGATGTTTGTGAAAAACTTAGATAAAGATTATCTAGCCCGCCCTTACGTACCTGCTACCAGACAATAAGCAATTATTGTTTGTTTCAATTAAATGAGCAATGTAATTGTCGAAGTAATATTAAGTTTTCATTATTTATTTAGTGTTAAACAAAGTCTCAGGGACAAAAATTATTTGTTATGTCAAATCTCATAACTGTTTAAATTGCGGTTTTACCTCCAATTCTTCATAACTATTCAGGTTACTTGCATAATGTCCCCTGTAATCAAAGAAAGAAAATCAGATCTTGATCGAAATTATCTTGGGATGCGATCTTGATAATGTTCGATTAAGCAAATTGAAACAGACATACAAAAAATTTCCGAAAAGAAACAACTTTTTGTTTTTATGCCAATTGTGGCAAAAAATGGAATCTTAATTCCAGACTTATCTGGAGTGCATTTGTTTTTGTTCATTAGTTCCTTTAGGCAACTTATTCTAACAGACGGAATGCAATAATTTTTTATGTTGTTCATTGGACAAGACGTTTGTGGAGAATAGATAACAACTAGAGAAAATTTCTCTTAGTTATTTCTTGAGGAATATACCTAAAATGCAAAAACATTTTATCCAAAAACATTTTGTACAAAGTCGTGAGTTCTTTCGTTGGTTTATTTCAAGTCAATCCTAGCGATATAAGTTAATAACAATAATGACAGCTCAAATGTCTGCCTAAGGTTTTTTTTAGTTGCTGATTGCAAACTGTACAACGTTCGCTTTTTTACATATATTTGATCAAGTTTGCTTTCTCACATATTTTAAATAAATCTTATCAGGGTATACAAATGAACTCAAATAATTCAATTACAGATTAAAACCTGAAAATTGTTGAAAACTTTATATCTTTATAACTACAGCAATTTCGAAAAACTGGAAAAATTGAACCTGAAACATTTTTAACAAAAAAAACTCAAACCCAGATATGAGAAATTGCACAGGAAGTTAATATAACAGACAAAAATGTACTTTTTGACATAACTCATAAATCCAGGTTCTTTCGATCAACTTTCTGCAATCCCAAAAAAAACTACCCCTAAAAGTTGACTTTAACTTTTGATATCATCTTTCGTCATCATGCAATAAAGCGCAGTATAAAACAAAGTAAAAGAAAAATATGGCACCTATGGAGGGTCACAAAAAATATAATTTTGACAATTGATGCCTGAAGAATTGTTCAACAGTGTAAGAAGAATAAAAACTGGAAATTACTTACTCCATTTTTATGGTAAATTATTAAAAATCACATTGCATAAAAAGTAAAATTCTCCTCTGAAGCACAGTCCAATCAAAGTTTTTTGAGAAAACATCAAATGTTGTTCTGCAGGTATAACACAAGATTGTCGGCCTAATAAAATTTGACGAACTTTCTCATCCAGAAACGCGAAAAACCAAAAATAGGAAGGGAATCTTTTAGGTCACTTTGGGGTATTCAACATTTGTTTATTTGAAAAACCAGCTTCATACAAAAGTATAGATTTAGCTGTTCCTCGTCGATTTGATTCAAAATAATTTTTTTTCATTTGTGTCTTCTTACCCGGGCTTACCACCGAAGAGTATTTCACTACTGAACCTGAGTATCTCCATATTATCTTGTAAAACCAGTACTGAAACAGCTTATTTACATTTCAAAAGTTGGTCATTATGCCCAGAAAAAAAACAGAACAGGTATTCAGACTTTTCAGAATAATTTCAGTGTAAAATTATTAGTGTAAAATTTTTGAAATTGGTGAAACATGCTGAGCATGTTAGAAAAGCATGCAAAATGCATGCAAAATGCATGCATTTTGCTGTAACGACACGTTACCAGTTAAAACAGCTACATATATACTACATACTGTGTGCATACTGCTACTTTTACTGATACTGTATATTTCGGGATCCGTCTGTGGCGCGTTTGGGGTGCGTTCGGGATGAGTTCGGGGAGCGTTCGGGGTGCGTTCGCATAATTGTATAACCAGAGCAGGTATTTTCTCGACCTTCCGGGTCACTTAACAGGTGTACTCACGATGTCCCGGTTCACTTTACAGGTGTATTTACGATGTCCCGGGTCACTTTACAGGTGTATTTACGATGTCTGAGGTCACTTTACAGGTGTCTTCACAATATCCCGGGTCACTTTACAGGTGTATTCATGATATCCCGAGTCACTTTAAAGGTGTATTTACGATGTCTCGGGTCACTTTACAGGTGTATTCACGATATCCCGGTTCACTTTACAGGTGTATTTACGATGTCCCGGGTCACTTTACGGGTGAATTTACGATGTCCCGGGTCACTGTACAGGTGTATTTACGATGTTACGGTCACTTGAAAGGTGTATTCAAAGGGGGTGATTTAATTGTAGTGGTGGGGTTGACTTAATGTAGGGGGGGTTGAATTTGAAGTTTGGCAATGTCTTTTTGATGCTGTAATTTACTTCTTTTTGCCCACTGCAAAGCATTGTAATTTGCAAATGATGTTGCAATTTTGCAATTTTTCAATGGATTTTCTTCTATTCGCCCATATTGTAATTTGCAAATGTTGTATTTGCCATTGTGTTTAATCTTTTCGATGTATAGTTACTTCTTTTACATCGTCTTTTCAATTAGCAACTTTTGTCAGCCTAAAATACATTTTTTTAACCTTTCGCAGTGTGCGTGCACGTGTGCGTGTGTGTGCCTCTTTGTGTGTGCATGTGCATGTGCATGTGCATGTGTGTGCATGTGCGTGTGTGGTGGGATATGCCTGTGGTGTGATGCAAAATGGTGTGAATATGCCTGTGGTGTGATGCAGAATGGTGTGAATATGCCTGTGATGTGATGCAGGATGTTGTGAATATGCCTGGGGTGTGATGCAGAAGGGTGAGAATATGCCTGTGGTGTGATGCAGAATGGTGTGAATATGGCTGTGGTGTGATGCAGAATGTTGTGAATATGCCCGTTGTGTGATGCAGAATGGTGTGAATATGCCTGTGGTGTGATGCAGAATGGTGTGAATATGCCTGTGGTGTGATCGACAATCAGCGCTGAAACAGTTTAAAAACAGTGTATTTTAGGCTGACAATCAGAGCTAAAACAGGTTTAGAACGGAATGGTTTTAGGCTGACAAGAGGTATACAACAATGTTAATTAAGCTGATAATTGTATGAAAATAGTAATGGACAGATCAAAATCAGGTTAAAAACAGAATACCAATTTTACTCTGAAAAATAAACTGATCAGTCTATGTTTTGACATAAACTTAATATGTACAAGTGTAAAATTGGCTATATACAGTCTATGGATTTACACTGGTTCAGTACTGCAATGCTGTGGATGGTCAGCCCGGTTATAAAACAGAATTGTTTTGTCGCTTGAATTGGCAACTCCAGGCCGCAACCTTACAGGCAGTGAATCAACAGATCTACAACACCTTAATTGGATCATTAATATCGTTCAAAAAACTAGATGAGGCCAAATAGCACGATTATACGAGCTTGCGGAATTCATACGAGCTTTTAGAATTAATGCATGTAAGAGATAAAGATCTTCTTTTTACCGTCCCACCCCTCCCAGCCCTATGAAGCTGATGTTTTTTATCCTTAAAATTTAATTTTTTCCTCAATACCAAAGCAATCCATTTTTTAAACTACTACCCGAATGAGTGAGAGAAAAAAAGCCTTATGCAAATTTCCCAAAAATTAAATTGATTACTTCATTTCTTGTGACCAAAAAATTGGATAAAGCAAAGTTTAATCCAAACATACATTATATCCAAACTTTTGTTTCCATTTATGAAATATTTTGAAACTTTCACTGTGCATGTTGATAGTGCACATTGCTTGTATGTTTACACGCAAAGAAACTTTACTCTTATCAGTATGCTTAAACTTTCATAAGTGGGAGGCTCATAATTGCGCAAGAAGGCGATAACAAACAAGATCAGTGAAAACTTTAATTTAATGAAGGCATTAATTCGAAGTACTAAATTTTTAATGTTTTTTGTTCCAACCCCACTTGTCGGGGGCAGAACTATAAACTCAAATGGGTTCTTTTGTTCAGACATTTTTGGCCGATTGATATATTCATTGTAGAGATTTGTCAGTGGTATCACTAGAAAGGTCGTCTAGCGTAGAATCCACAATTGAAAAGATTTTTTGAATTTCGTATTTTTCGCGGAGTTATGGAGGTTTAAAATTTTATGTGAACAGGTGATATTGTATGGTTTTGTTCACTTTAGCGTAATTTTTGTTAAAATTGAGGCTTTTCTATAAGAATATCATTTTAAAATTACATTTCACGCTACAAAATGAAATAATTTTTGTTTTACCAAGAGACCAATAAAAACACTAGTTATGGTCTCATGAGAAACTATTTTATAAAAAAAACGAATTCCATTTAAGAGCTGTATTTTCAAGAAAACTTTTCCTATTTATCATAGTTTTGAGACTAGTTACTTTTCATATCGAGGTTCCGTTAATGACAAACCTCATTTACAGTCAAATGATACTCATTGAACAAAATATTCGTTTTCAAGGAATCGCTCATGTTTTTTTTTTTGTATTCGATTTGGAGTTTCCGAAAATTTTATTCTTACTTTTTGAGAATTTACTAAATGTTGGGAGTCCTTTGGTATCTTTTTGAACATTAACTGAAATTAAACTTCTTTTCAGGGACAGTAAGTCAGTCTCAGAATATCAGGACCCCCTTCCTTATAATATAACCAAAATTAATCTGGTAAGCGCTTTTATCTGCGAACTATTGGTTTATTACATCGATAGAACGAGTTTTTATAACTTTAAAAAAACTGATTTTTTTTGTAACTTTAGTTCTTTTTGAGCTCGTTATCCTAATATTGATAGTTCCCGTTCCCATTGGCTTAGAAAAGATGTCCATTGGATCATAGATAAACTTTTTTGGAGAAAAAATTATGGTTTAAATGGCTTCGAAACTTTCATCTCGCATTTCTGCCTTTTTTGGTTTTTGCCTGTATTTGTTGTTATTGTTTTCATAATCAAAGGACTTATTGTGACATCTTATTGATGACGTATTGATGACAAACAGCCTTGTCTTCCCATGTAGGCATAACGTGGTATACTTTTTAACTTTTGTTTGAAGCTCTTGAATTTTAAATTTAATGGCTTTTAAGATTTAAAAAATATTTTTAAGATTATTTGGCATTAATCAATCCCAAACTTATTTTCGTGAATGGTAAGTCAGTCTCAATAATAACAGGACCTCCTTTTTTGCAACTAAAATGAATCTTCGTAGCAGTTTTGTCTTCTAATCATTGGTTCAATGTCTCCGATACCACCAGTTCTAATAATTCTTTTTTTAAAATTTGGAATATTTTTTTTGTAATTTTGGTTCCCTATGAAATTTTATCACATTACTCTAATATTGACACTTCCCAATGGCTTAGAGAAGGCTTTCATCCATGGAAAAGTTTATGTTCAAATGACTTAGACTCTATCTTGGACTTTTCTACTGAGTTCCTGGTTTTTGACTGCTTTTGTTGTTGTTTTCATAATCCTAAGACTTTTTGCATATTGAGGACTTAAAAATGACAAACAGCTTTAGCTTCCTATTGAGGCATAACTTTGCGTATATATTCAATTTCGTTGAGAGCTATTGAATTCAATGGCAGTTAACACTTTTTTTGAAATTTTCTTTATTACGAACCACTATTAAAGTTATTTTCATGAACTGTGATTCAGTTTCAGTAATGACAGAATCCACCTCCTTTTTTACTGCAAACAAAATTATCAGGTAAGCTGTTCTATCTGCTGACTTGCTTTTATGACTTCGAAGCCACGAGTTCTCATAATTTCACAAGTCGTTTTTTTGTAATTTTGGTTCCTTTTGAAAACTTATCGCATTATCCCAATATGGATAATTCCCAGAAGCTGAGGGAAGACTTCAAATGAATCAGAGAGTTTTTAAATTTTTCAGAGAAACGCGTGTGGTTTAAATGGCTTCGACATTTTATTTTTTCACTTTTCTACTGAATTTTTGGTTTTTTGCATGTATTTGTTGTTGTTTTCATAACCATAAGACTTATTGTGTTGACTTGTTGATAACTTATGATTGACAAATATCCTTGCCTTCTCATTGGGACAAAACTTAGCGTATTTTTTTATTTCCGTTGAAAGCTATTGAATTTAATTAAGTTGATATAACGGGTAATCTATTATATTTCTTCATATTTGTTGATTTTTTGTAGTCAAATTGTTAAAATATGAAAAACCCCATTGGTGTCTAAAAATTATTTGAAGTTAGAGTATTTTTTAGCAAAAATTTATTTTTGTTATTGGTTTCCACACTTTCCATGCTCATTTTAAAAAAAAATTGCTCTTTTTGATTTTTTTCTTCATGTAGTCGTAAAATGATGAGTGGTCTCATAGGCTTTTAATTGAGCATTAAATGAATGATGTTACTCATTGCAGTCAGTTTATAGCGAATAGTATAACAGTTTACGATATTGATCGTTTTCAATATTTTTTTTATACATTTCAGTTTTTGTTCTTTTCGTCAACTTGTAACTGATGTTTTGTTTATTGGACAGATTGCGTTTTCATAGAACTTTTGTGAGTTGTCAATATTTGTGTTTCTTTTTCTTTTCTTTTATAGCACATTCGCTAATTTTTTTGTTTTTGATCATTTTGTTGTTTGTTTTTTTTCCACGTAAATAAATTGGCAAATCCTTTGAGCGCTGTAATGAGGCATGGTATTATGTAATCCAATTAGTAATTCGGTTGTGTAACGATTTTTTAAACTCAAATATCTGTTTTTAATTATCTCATTATCAGATTTAAAATTAAGTCAATATTGTAGATGAGCTCGGGTCGGAACATCATGTGCGAACGCACATTAATGAGCATCCTTATTGTTATTGTTGGCAGTATTCATGGTGCATTAGTTTAAGGTTTTGTGCATTTAGTACCAAACATTAGTCTCACAGTGAAATACAATTTGAAAAACATAAAAGGATGTTGCTATAAAACTGAAAATGTGACTTTGCAAATCAACTGATATACGTGGCCGGGGGGAGGTGGGGAGCAATAACGGAAAAGATCCTATAATGAATGAAACGATAAGTAAACACTGTAAACACTCGACGAGTGGAAAACAAAATCTGGCTGATATACAAAGTTTTGATCTACAATGACCCTTACTTTGAGTTTACTTGCTAGCTTTGATTGGACAAAAGTGGAAGAAATGCAGACCTCTCTGGAAATTTTTCAATCATATTTTCAATGAGTAGTTACAACTGATGACGTCTCAACAAATAGACGCACCAAAATATAGAAATTTCAAAGAATCTAAATGGTTGAGAAAATTAACATATTGTAATTTTATGCATTCATTTATTTAAAATTTTTCATAGCCCTATTCTAAATTGAGTGATTTATCTCGTGTGGCGATGGCTAGTGAGCCATGGTTATGTCTCAGAGGCCCAATGGATTTGATATGAATCTATCACAACCGAAAACGTAATCAGTTTCCCCCAAAGAAAATATTTCTTTCTCTTTCGGCTCAACTCGTTTTCTGGACAATTTTATCTTCACAATTAAATTCTACTTTGAAGAATGGATCATTTTTAAGCAATAAACCAATCGGAAAACAGGTGTTAACTTGTTCTCCATTTTGATTGGCCGGCAATCAACTTCCCGGATCGGAAAAATAAGTAAAATAAGTGGTGAAAATTGTTCTTTTTTACCGCAATTATCGTACATAAAATTGCTGTGAAATGCGGTGAAATTATGTAATTTTACCGCTATAATAAGCGGTGAACATACAAAAATTCAAAAATTCCCCGCATTTCAACGCCCTTACAACGATTCGAACCTCTCACCTTCAGCATGTCATCCACTTCTTCCTCCACTGCGCTATCTCTCCCTAACTTCTAGTATTTTGGTTTTGAAAATAAATCAAATTCCTTCTACTTTTTGTGAACCATGCGAGGGAAATTTTCTTCAGATTTGCGTGAAATGGCATGTTTTAGCGGTAATATGTGGTGACTTTTTTGCAAGTTCATCGATTTCCTAGTGGCGAAATCACATAAATTCACGTTTAGAAAAAATTATCAAAGATATGTAAGATTAAGGGGTAAATTTAGAGGGGGCTTGAATCTAACAATTGATCCCTTACTCCCCATAGATTTAACTGCATTCACTGCTCATCTCACACAATTTCAACACTTCTTTCCAAGCTGTGATTTTAGGTAAGTTCCCCAGTAAGTTAAGCGGTGAACTTACGTAATTTCATTGCAATCACCGCTTAGCTCACTTAATTTGTCACTTTTTTCAGAGCGGTGAATTTATATTAATTCAATTTTAAGTTCAGCGGTGAAATTATGTAATTTCACCGCCACCAGGCGAGAAAGTTTTTTTTCATCGCATTCACCGCCTGATTTATGTAGTTTAACCGCAACCATCGCTTCTCTGACAAAATTGTCCGCATTCGCCACTTATCTTACATATTTTTTCGTTGAATGGTGGTGACACCTGGAACCGGATTAATGCTATTACTAATTTAGTTTATTGTAATTTTTAATTTGAGAGATCAAGCATTTTTTACATCACGTGATGGAAAAAAGTGATTTCCAACTGAGACTGCATTCTGTACACCACTGGAAGTACAATCAGCTCTGGAGTTTTCAAGTTTTTCGGAGTTTTCAAGTTTTTCGGAGTTTTCAAGTTTAAGATATTCAACGCTACCATGCGAGAAAGTTTTTTTCTCGTCGCATTCAGCGTCTGATTTATGTAATTTCACATCATTCACCGCTTATCTTACAAAATTGGCCGCGTTCACCGCTTATCTTACATAATTTTGAGCTGAATGGCGGTGATATCTCGACCCCGGTTCATATTATTATTAATTTAGTTTATTAGACCACGCGAAATGCGAATGCGACGAGAAAAAAACTTTCTGGAGAAAGTTTTTTTCTCGTCGCATTCAGCGTCTGATTTATGTAATTTCACAGCATTCACCGCTTATCTTACAAAATTGGCCGCGTTCACCGCTTATCTTACATAATTTTGAGCTGAATGGCGGTGATATCTCGACCCCGGTTCATATTATTATTAATTTAGTTTATAAAAATTTTAAATATCCCCGAACGAAGTTTATAGCAATTATTGTAAACGTGTGTGGCTCTTTTTATGCAAAATTTTTGCATGACAGTTTTGACTTTTTGAGTGACTTTTACGCCCTTGACTTTTTGAATTTCGCGTGGTCTAAAATTCTCTCTCACTTACAATTTCATGCAGCTGAAAACTGAACTCAATTGGCGGCAATTCAATACTAAAAGTCAAATGAAAAGTACGCCAAAACTGGTGTTTTTCACTTTAAATCTTAATAATGGTATATTTTAACCTCTATTGTGGTTATTTGAAGCCCCCTATTGAACTTCTTAGTCCCATTAGGTTCCCCCAAACTGAAGCAGGCTGCAATTGATTAGAGTTCCCACTCCCACTAGTCATTCGAGAGCAATTCTTCCGACGTTTAGTCGGTTATGTTTAATTTTAGAGATCAAGCAATTTTTACATCACGTGATGGGAAAAAAGTTATCTACAACTGAGACTGGTTTCTGTACGCCACTGGAAGTACAATCAGCTCTGAAGTTTTCAAGTTTAATCTAATTTTTAGTTCGGTCCGATATAATAACTTGTCAGACCTTAGTGGGCGGAATTATATATGTTTTTGTGCGTGCGTGCGTGTGTGTGTGTGTTTGCGTGTGTGTGTGTGTGTGTGTGTGTGTGTGTGTGTGTGTGTGTGTGTGTGGGTGGTTGGGTGGGTGGGTGGGTGGGTTGGTGGGTGTACACCAAATTGACGAAATAGTGATATATCGCTCGTAAATATCTGAAATCTTCTTCAAAAAACCTTTTGATATTCTTCCATTTGTTTTGAAAAATTCTGCTGAAGACAAAAAGTCCTTGTTTTTAGAAAGTTAAGAGTAACTTCCAAACCAACTAATTAGTTGGTTTCAAAACTATTCTTAATTAACTTTCTAAAAATGGTTTAACAACAAGGACTTTTTGTCCTGGAGTTATGCAGAATTAAAAGATTTTGAATTGATTTTGAACCCGCTATAATTATACTCTCAAACTAATTTTTAAGAAGCGAGTTTCTGGAAACCGTTACTTTTGGGTTCTTACCAAGTATTTCACACTTTTTTTGTGCAATTGTGCGTTTTCTCATGTTGTACTGTCAAATCAACTTTGTTTAGTACGTATTACAGACTGAATTACCAATTTAAATCATAATATATTATTCAGGTCCCGTCCCAGGTAAAATTTTTATTTGTTTTAATTGGGATCTATATCATGGGACCCCAGTTCCAATTCATCTAATTTCACATAGATTATATTTTTCATAATTGCACTTTTTTCATAGGGGTCTTTCCCAATGTGACACCCACATCATTCAATATCGAAATATAGTCCCATTTTTACACCTATGTGTGTGTATATATATTCTTCATGTGGTCCTATAGACTAGGCGAAGGTTGCCTTGAATAATAGATCTCGGACTTTAGTGTCACCGTATAACAATACTGATTATTCTTTACATCCCAATAGTGAAGCGCTTAATCAGTACTGTCTCATAGCATCTAAAGGCGGTTTTCTGGTATCCAAAATGAGCAGAAAAAAATAGAAGTCATATTTCAAGTCAATTTGCACCCGATATGATATTTCTGAATCTTCAATGTCATATAAATTTCATACTTTTTATCGAAATATTGCAGCCTAAATTTCGAAACGTACTCCGAAAGTTTTCATGAAATGTCTATCAGATGCCACGATCAGAGTTCTGGGCATAGTAAAAAAAAAGAGAACGATTCAGTACTGAAATGAAATTTTAAGTGACCCATTTCTGGGATTAAAAAATTTCATGATTTTTTTAGGAATGCCAATTGGTGCCAGTGCTGCTTCTCTGGAAAAGAATGCGAAAGATAGAGTGTTCATGCTGAAGAGAGAGAAACACCCAAGGTTAAATGTGATCAACTGGGTCGAGGTGTCAACGCCTAAAAATTGCTAAAAGATGTAAAATTTGCGGTGAATTTGAGTAAAGATTTGCGCTCAACGCGATGAATGCGCAAAAAAAAACTTAAGCGGTGAAAAAGTTTTTTTTTGCCGCTACCAGCCGAATTCGGTGAAAAAAATTCAGCACTATCAACAAAATGCAGTGAAAAAAAATTTTCACTGCTACCAGCAGAACGCGGTGAAAAAAAATTCACCGCTAAAATTATAAACCTTACAAATATTCACCGATATTTTCAACGCTGATCTTAAATTCTCAGGAAATATCATGCAAGTAAGTG
Organism: Convolutriloba macropyga; assembly: GCF_964194025.1. NCBI lineage: Eukaryota > Metazoa > Xenacoelomorpha > Acoela > Convolutidae > Convolutriloba > Convolutriloba macropyga. The sequence goes on from NC_134475.1 coordinate 63,674,409, forward strand.
ACAGATGGCGTAGTGCAATAAGAAATTGGTGATATGCAGGATGTGTGAGTTTCGAACCCGTGTACGGCAGTTTCTTTTTTTTAAGAAGTCCGGTGAATGCCGTGGAAAAAAATCACCGCTAAAAACGCAACTTTTAAAAAAATTCTCCGTTTTCACAGCATTCAACGCTAAAAGATGCGGGAACTTTGCGGTGAAAATGTTTTTTTAACTCTATTCACGGCTAATCTTACATTATTTTTTGATAAAACCTCAACCCGGGCATTACCCAATTAATTAAATGGTAGGAAGAATGCAAGGAAAGAATGGAATAAAGATGGAAGAAATAATAGAAGTTTGACAAAAGAGTTCATACAAATATCGGCACTAAATTGGCCTGATTTCTATCAAAAGAGTTCTTTTATCCCCCATTGGCTGCAGTAATTCATAATCTTTTCTAAATAATTTTTCAAAATATGTATTTAAATTTATGTTATTTTATATATATGTATATAGCGTTCGGAAAGATACAAAATTAACACTATCAGAATTTACATGTAAAAAATTTTTTGCAAAAATTTTAAGTATATCTTTTATTAGCCACTTTTTTTGCATCAGATTTTTTCTTGTGGTACCATAATTGCGGTCAACAAGGGCCAGCCAGGCTATGGTCAACCTAAAGCTGTGCTTGAGCAAGAGCTTATCCTCACACAGAAAACTTTACGGAGGCACTGGATTTAATATTCGCACATTTTGACAGCGATTCAAACTAAACCATAGCTGAACGCGAAAACAGATTGATCTGCCTGTTAGAATAATCTTAAAAAACGGTTTGATTTTCAGGCCCTCCAGAGTTTTTGCTTAGAAATTTTTAGTGATTGTTTTATATGCTTTTACTCTTCACCTTTTCCGCTCTCTTTTTAAATTTCAAGTCTCTGACATAGTGTTTCCCTTGAACTAATTACCATATGTATCTTTAAGCCATTTTTAACTCAGCACAGGATTTTTATTGTTAACGCCTTGGGATCCTCTCGATCTGGCAACAACTTTTCTGAGCCGTTCAAAATTACAAAATGGACTCATTCAATCAAAGTATCTTGTTGTTCAATCAATCGCTATCATAAGTCTTTTCTTCCTCGAGTACCATTTGCTTTTTTTTGGTCTTCAATTTCAAATTATCAAATTCTGACCGATCTGGTCGGTTTGTCCAGACGCTGCTTATGGGATTATTGCTAATTGTAAGTCGCCCTTTTCTTGGATTGGTTGGATTTTCAGCTTCTGCGATAGGCTTCCAATTATCAAATTTCAAATAAATTAGAAAATCCATTAGACAATTAGCTATAATTGTTGGTTGCTTTTTTACGAATATTCCCAACTTTTTCTGGCTTTATTGCTACCATCGGAAAACTGTTGCTAATTCTTTCCGCAAGTGGATCAAGTTGAACGAAATCCTGTATTCCGTTAGAGTTTGACTCTGGTCGTGCCCGCTAATATAGCTGTCTTTGTTAAATATTGTGTGATTCTTGAGCGAAACAGGTTTTGTCTTTCCAGCAAATTAATCTCATCAGTCGTTAAGCTTCACATTTAGTGTGAACCCAATAGAGCAAAACCCATTTTCGGACACTTGTAGCTCAAATTTTTCATCAATTTTCTGTTCGTGTTTTTGTTTTTTTTTTCAAGATAAGGCCTTCTAACCACAAAAAAGTCTTCCTGTAAATTGTTATTATTGAACTGTTTCATTGGAAAAATCCTTCCAGTCAGAAAGCCAGCACGTTGTCAACTGAACGATCTGACGAGAAACTCAAAATTTTGTCATCCTTGATTTAATCCTTAGAGGACAAAGTTTCCTTTTATAAGACTTCGGCTTCACTTAAACTATTAAATTTGACGTTTTCTTAATTTTTTTTGGTTTCTTGCTTTTATTGATTAGGTTCACCTACTTTGAAAGGCCTCTTGTAATCAAAACTACCGCGCAGTCAGACATGATTGAGCCAAGAGTTTAAATTTTAAGTCACGACGTGTTGCACTTTTTCCCTGAACAAGATCATCATATTTTGAGCTAATTTTTGCTTACTTTGAAGTTTTACAAGATATCAGTTTATCACCTCTACACTATAGCTTGACCCATTAGTTCTGCTTAAAACACAATTACACAGGTGAAAAATCTTTCAACAGTTTTTCTGACTTAAACATATACAGCATTATTTGCTGATGTTTTTTATCATAAAAACTTTATTGTCGAGGGAACTTGACCCCAAATACAGTTAACTTTGTACTGAGAGTCCTTCAAAAATACCAAATAAAGAATAAAGTTCTCAAAGTATATGAAAAGTTAGAAACTGAGACTGGATAAATTGAAGAAGAAAAATCGGAACTGGTTGTATACAAAAAATATTTTAGTTTTATTCTGTTATGTTGACATCATAGCGAAGCGTTTTTGCCAACCATTTTCAGAAAATTAATCTACAAAATAATTAAAGATTATTGAGACATTTTTTATTCCCCTGAAAAATCCGATGTTTTTCCCTTATTTTTCACTATATATTCGAACTATAAACAATTTCCAATTCCATCCAATCTTGCTGAAGCGAATTATTTTGTTAGGATAAACGTTTGTTAAGTTTCACTTCAATTATAGGAGTATCACGCATTGCATGCTTGCAAATGCAAACCTGGTTCTGTTCCACGCAAAAAATCATTGAGTTCTTCTCGATACAGATTTTACTAATTATAAATTACAATTACTCCAGAGCAAATTTAAGACAGTCAAATACTGAGCTTTGTTCTTTATCTTAAAACAATTATGATCAAAAACTGTAGCTGATTCGACCATTTCTGACGTTTTTTTCGGCTATTTTTGACGTTTTGGGACCTATTTTGGACGTTTTTTCGGCCATTTCTGACGTCTATTTTGGACGTTTTTTAGACGTGCCAAGTCTTGGCCAAGACTTGCATTTACACTGACAAGTGTAAAAAGAGACATGATCATAGCTCTGAGTCAATTCTGATAAAAGACCTGCAATTTGACGTGCCCAGTACTGATGTTGACTTGCCCTTCAGTCCGGGAATGTTTCGGTTTTCAATTCTTACGTACCTTCTGGTCTTTAATTAGCAGAACCAAAACCACCGACATCAAAAACAAACCGCAATGAAATATAGTGACAAAATTTCACCATTAATATGCGTTTTTCGAAACTACCCCCTTTTTGTGACTTTGTCTTCAAAATTCTCAAATACCTGTGAAGTAACAGAAATATTTCCAGTTTTATATGTCTGAAAAATATGTCAATAATGTCATATCTAAATGCGAAAAAGAACAAACTGGCATTAAAAGCTGAACAGAGACGGTCAAATCTACCAATGAGGGTTAAGGTATACCTTTGTGTTGTATTGAAATTCTAGTTTTTCATAAACAATATTTCAGCTTCAATATTTCATCCAACGACAGAAAGCACGATGTACAGCTCATTTACCTCTTCCCAGATAACGGAGCTCCTTTTCCCAAGAACAAGCACCCAATTCCAATTTGCCCGAGAGACCTGAACGAAAGTGCCTACAATTTGATGCTTGCTGGTTTTGGACAGACCACACGCGGAAAGTACTCCCAACCAATTTTTAGTAAATATTTGTACGAGATGCAAATCGGAGCTGAAGTTCCAGCGGAGTCTTGCGAGCAAGTTGGCAGATATACAGGTAAAAGGGCATCTAAAATTTCCCACAGCCCCAGTTGAGAGGTCGACTTATGAAAAGACAATGGTCGACCGATAACGGATATGATCAGACTTTAGGTCGACTTTAATGGTCATGCTTGACTTTAGGGTGACCGATATTGGTCATGGTCGAGTTTAGGTTGACCGATATTGGTCATATAGTCGACTCTAGGTCGAGGATATTGGTCATAGTCGACTCTAGGTTGAGGATATTGGTCATGGTCGACCGTAGGTCGACGCTATTGGTCAAGGTTGATTTTACGGAAAGACTGTTGGTCGACTTATGAAAAGACTTTAGGTCGACCCTTGGAGGTCGAACGTGTATTTAAGGCAAGGAAATAGCCCCTGGTCGACTTTATAAGTCTTTCCATAAAGTAGACCTCTCAACTGGGGAGCAGAGGTAGCGATCAATTAACAATTTAAATTAAAGGCAAGGGAGGGGGTTGAAAGTGGGCTTTAACTCAACTAAATATGCGCGTTACTCGTGTCGCGTTACCAGTCGAGTTATGCGCATTACCCAGTTGAGGGTCTTATTGGTAACGACCAAGGTTTAAACCTCGACTCATGAATATATTGTCATATATCATGTTCTGGACGTCTTCGGTCTGGTTTATAAAAGTAAGGTTTTCGTACAGAAACTCACGATTATTTCAAATAAATAATTTCAAAAATAGGTCTTTTTGTTTAGGTCATAGAGTTGTCCAAAGTGAACCCTGATAAGATCCGTTTTTTCCCTGCTTTCCTGTGGGGAATCCGATTTTTCCCGAGAACGCTGATAAGATCTGGGGTTTTCCCCGGTTTTCCTGTTGGGAATCTTATATCCCCCTGAAACCCTGAGAAGATGCAGGAAAAAACCTTGGGTTTCCTGGTAAGCTTCCCGCTATTTTCCCGGTTTCTCTGCCAGGAAACACGTGTTCCCGGAAACCCTGCAGGGAAATGCGGGATCTTACTCAATCTTTGCTTATCTTACGAACACTGGAAACTTTCCCGGTAAGTTTCCCGGGTCTTTCCCTTGTTTTTCCTGGGTCTTGCCGGGAAACTTTCCGGGAACTTATTAAGATTTCCGGGAATCGGTGCACTGGGTAGACTCACGAAGCCTTGTAAGAAATGTCAAAATTAGCCAAAATTAGACAGTCGAGCATTCTTGAAGTCGAGCAAAAGTATTTTCTTAGTTATTTTTATTTTGTGTCGAGTTGACGTCTTTTCATGGCTTATTAGGGGATATACCTACGACCGTTAAAAAGTACCAATTCGCTTTTTGTCTTAAGGCCTTGTAATTGAAAAGCTCAATTATTGCCACAGTGATCCAAACTACACTTAAATGCGGAAAAACAGGAGTAACTGTCAGCTGGCAGTAGTTCCACTAGAGTTGGATAAAAAACGCTATCAGCTCATTTATTTACCTAAAAAATGGCTGTTTTCACCATCGGCGGAAAGTGTTTATTGCTGTACGCATGCATATACACATTGGTTTCGAGTTCCACCCAACTAACAGATTTTTCTATTCAAAAACATGAAAGTGTGGTTCCTCCTGGCAATTTGGCACCGAGTTTAGAGGACCGAACAAAAACGACGCAATGAGTGTTCGGAAAGTTTGGTTCTCCGCGTAAGATAATAGTGAGTATGTTCTGTTTCGAAGGAAAAAAACCGTCGGTAAGATTAGTCTCTTAGATTTTGTGTATTCGGTTTATAGGATTCGTTCTGTTCCGTCTGAGGAAGTTGTTATGTTCGGTCTTTTATTTTTGTTATGTTTGGACGTAGGGTAATAGTCGGTATGTTTGGTCTCTCACATTCGGTATTTTGGGTCTCCTAGATTCAATTTGCTTGGGATCTTAGATTTGGTGTGTTCAGTCTATTACTTTTGGCGTGTTTGGTCCCCCGGATTCCATAAGAAAGCTGTCGATTTAGTTCGACAAATATGACGGAAATCGTTGCCGTTTTTTTCTTCGTAATAGTTTGTATATTCGGTTTTAAATGTAAGAAATCGTTTTATCCGTAAAAAAATGTGTTTATGTTATAGTCAAATGTTATGATTACTTTCTAATCACAGGAGTTTCAAACATACCTCTTGTGAAAATTTACCCGTACCTTGGTCTACGACTAATCCAGCGCTGTAACATTAAATTTTTCATTCTGATTTTTTGCCTGACACTTGTTCTGTTCATGTAAGTTTTGGGAATTTATAGTCTGTTTTAAAAGATGACTCATTAGGGCATGATTTTGTTTATATGAATTTTATCTTAGCAGCAATAAAGCGCGGCTGAATTTTATCGGGGCATTATTATAAGGTGGCTGAAATTTAGCGGCACATGAATAAAAAGCGGCTGACTTTCATCTAGGCACGAACCGAAGGCGACGGATTTGCATCTGTGCAGCATAATTATAATTGCTCGCCCGTATTATTTACCTAAGTGTTTTCTCAAGTGGCAATTAAAACGCGCTCTACTCTATACTCATGACTACAGTTTGTTACTCTATGCAAAAAAAAATAATGGAAAATTTCTTGAGGTAAAAGAAGAAAGTTTTTCTTTTCTCATTTATAAAATTATTTTTGAAATTTCTAAAAAAATTTTTTTCTAGTAAGAAATTTAACAGACCTCTTGAACATTTGTGGGGACTCATTTCACTTACTGAGTCTGGATATGACAATGGAAAACCAAGGAAATCAGTCTTTTCTCATGATTTTCTGCTGTTTTAAACCGACATAATCGACGGTTTCTTACAATTAAAACCAAACATACCAACAATTCTTTACGTTTAGAAACGAAGCATAGCGACTTTAACGAAGAAAGAAACGTAAAAGTTTTTCTCATTTTGTTGTACTAAAACCAAACACACCTACGGTTCTCGTGCGTTTACAAACAAAGATTTCTGAGTTAGTGGCGCCTCTAAAATTAGAGTCACTAGCCCTTCGATTCCAAACCCAGCTCACTCTAAAAAACGGGCTTGATGAAGAAGACTAATACCTTTCGTTTTTAAGGAAACTGCTTCCCAGTTTTTTGAGAATTCAAAAATTCTCGTAAGATCTTTGTTACATTCTGACAAAATTTTGAAATCATACAAATCATATATGATCTAGTATGATTTCAAAGAAAGATGTATGCGATGGTTGACCCGGGCATCAAAATAGGGCAATTACTCTTATTAAGTCATAATTTATGAAATTTATTCAGCATTTTGCTGAGGAGAAAGTTTGTTTTCATTGCAGGCGTAGATCCTGCAACTCAGAGATGCACGGCAGGGCAAGTTGGGGGACCTTCACCCTGTCATGGAGACGGAGGGTCTCCTGTTTATACTGTTGACAAGCTAGACCCAGATCGTATCATCTGTCTTTACGGTTTACTAAGTTATTTTGACAGCGAATGCAATGGAACTGCAGTGTACACCAAACTGGCACCCTACTTTGACTGGATCAAAACTATTGTGCAGGACGCTGAGCTTTATACTACTACAACACCTCCAACTACAAGTTCCACCACCAGTTCTACCTCAAGCTCCACCTCGATTTCCACCAGTAATTCTATCACAAGTTCCACCTCAAGTTCCATCACTAGTTCCACCTCAACTTCCACCTCGAGTTCCACCCCAAGTTCCACCATTAGTTCTACAACCAGTTTCAGTTCCACCATTAGTTCCACCTCAACTTCCACCTCAATTGGAACTACAAGCTCGACAACCAATTTGAAAACGACTGGTACACGCGAAATTCGAGAAACATCACAAGCTGTTACCAACCCGCAAGAATATGGGGCAACTCAAATCCAAAACGTTTCAGGCATTGGTTCTACTCTGACTGTTGCCGAGTATGACGAAAAAAGATCTGGACAGAAAGCGTCTGTATCAGATGTTGGAAATGGCAAACTGAATTTCAGTCTCACGCCAACAGTACCTACAACTATCCAGCAAGAAAAACACCCGGGGGAAATTTTACCGACACCCAGAGACTCCCAAATTTTAAATCCGATCAATATTATCGACGGTGTTGACAATAGGAATCTGGACGAGTTAGAACCATCTCTTGTCGAGTCTTCAAACCTTTCCGAGAAAACTGCATCACGTGACAAAAGCTCTGCCGTGAGAAAATTTTTAAATCTGCCGTACTTCTTTATTTTAATGGTAAACATTGTACGGAAATTTTATTTGGAAAAGTTTAACAAGGTTAAAGCATAATGCTGACATGATTTACCTATGAAATTCGGAACACAGGCATTCGGAACAAAGTGTGAGCAAAAAATGTACATTTGGCAGCCTTACTTTAATACCTTCAAGAAAAGGTTCAGATCGGAGCTAAAATTTTGATTGTACATTTTGAGTTCTTGTATAAATTCAAACTATCTAATTAATTCATACTGTCTACATGAAAACCAAGAAGGTATATGTATTAAAATTTTAATAAATAGAATTAAAATTTAATATTTTGTGCAACTTGCTCCTTTTTGATCGTCAGAGAAATTACGTACAATATACATTTTTTCGCTTAAAATTAGAATCCTTATTTTATAACTGTTTTCCGCAAAAACAAGTTTAGTTCAGCTGAAATTTTTTTTGTCAATTTCGTTATTAAAAAAACTTATGAAATCTTTGCGATGCCAAAATTTGCTAACAAGCAAATGATCTGTCAAATGGCAGTCACAAAATTATAAAAAAAATTGCCGAACTAAAGTGTTAACGTGATCATCCAATTTTAATACTTTGGTTTGCTCATTGCTTATTAAGGTTGTATTGAGACTCTTTATGTTTTTCTGAGGAGAATTATTGATAATGCATTGAAGTCATACCGAAAGTGTTTTCACCTCTATTAATGTTAAATTTTGTCCACCCTCTAAGTTCTGAACTATCAACAAATTTTTCATAATCAATTAATTTGCAACATTGAAAGTTGAGGACAAAAGAAAGTTATCAAAAAAAGCTCTTTTTTACCAATGTTTCAAAAAAAAGTTGAGAAAACAAGAAACGTTCTACAATTCAAAAGTACTTAAACATGAAGCCATTGAATCGCTTTTGGCAAGAAGACAGCGTACTCTAACCTCAAAAACCAACATAGAGTCCTTCAATGCTAAAAGTGCTCTCATGACTAGGAATTTTGCTAAAATATAAGCACTAATATACTACTCCTTATTAGCTCAGCAAAAAGGAATGTTTTCTATCAAATGTTTTTTATTGCTTTCGATTAAAATAGCTTTTCAACAAGATAACGAACTCTGTCGAAAGATTTCTTTGTTCCCAAAAAAGCAGAATTTTGTCCGCAATTTCACTGATGGAAACAGCCTCTCCCTTGAATAGATCTCACTATTTTATGACTAAATCACTACGCAATAAACAGTGCAAGCATATCGAGCGTCATGAGTTAATTGAGATGTTATATCTACAATGTTGTAGCACAAATTTTGTGACAATTAGAAAATCGGGTGACATGGTTTTTCGTCCCTTCTCTTTTAACCCCCTATATTTTAACCCCATTATTTCAACCTCTTTATGATTTATCCCCTCAATAAATTACCTCCTATTTTGTTTCACTGTTTCACCCTGATAAGGTTAATTAGATCTCAATCAATTCTATTTCTATTTAGTTTAATTAATAAAGAAGAAAATGGGGGTGAAAAGATTGAGGAGTGAAAATAGGTTTTCAAGATGGTCAATTTTTTCGCGTAAACGGTGAGCACAATCAAAATGTGTCTTTTGGACCTCCGGCCACACAAAAAGTCATAAAAAAGATCAAGCATGAGTGAAAAACAATGCCCGCAGAAGGGGACGTTCTCTCGACACAATTTACGTTGCCGTCAAAAAACAAATTTCGTGCAAACACCGCAGCCTTTAAGAAAAAATATGCCAACCGTGTCAATACAAGGACCGTCAGACCGAAATTTTGATATAACGGATGAGTTTAAAGAGTTTTTCAGGCATGACACAGGAAATTATGACAACGAGCGTTTTTTGAATTTTTGGTAATTCCTAAAAGATATTGGTCCTCGAAAGTTTCTAATTTTTGGCTGCCGGACGGAAAATTGATCGGAGTTCTGGCTTGCATTCCTAACAGAAAAATACTGCACAGCCGATTGTTTGATGCCCCAAAAACCTTTATTCCAGATTGTAAGCATGAAAAGGTTTTGATAGGTTATGAACTTGCCCCAATTAATGCCTAGCAAAAGCACCTTCCAGGTTCAAAGCTATCAGGTTGCTGTTTCCATTTTTCCCAAAATTTTGCTTGAAAATTGGGGAACTTGGAAAAAAAAGCTGGCGTCAGATAACCATAAAATGGCCCTGGAATTTAAGCGATGCTTGCTCTAGCTTTCAGAAAAAGTCAGGCAATATTAAAATCTTTTGAATTGATTGCCGAGGAAAAAACTAATTTGATGGATCAACAACACTTAGATAGACTTGTTATTGAAAGAATAGAATAGCTTTGTTTACATTTCCAATCATATTGCAATTATCAGATTCCAATCATATTAAAGTGTCCATTTTTGAACCATCCTCCTATGTTCCCGCACAAATCTGTAATCAAAGAGACAAAACCATTGAGGAAATTGGAAGATCATTTAATGTTGTGAGGGTTGGCATTATGAAATTCAAGCCATGTTCAGCAGATCCCGCCCGGGAATTTGGAAATTTTTGCTAATTTGTAAAAAGACGCTGCTCTGCAAATTTAAACGTTCTGAATGCCTCATCCGGACAAACGTATCCAGAGAGAAAGTATGAGAGCTTGAAAGGAAAGTTACAGAATTTGTTGGAGATTTACTGGTATGAAACTGATATTCATTTTCAGAGCTATTGCTTTTTTGTTTTAGTTGTGTATTTGAAATATTTTGTGTTAAGTTGAGTTCTCGTGTTATTTGAATTTGAAATCGATCTTAATATCTTTGGGTTGGCGCCCTCATTGCTTCCTCACGGACTTAATTTGAAGTCTCAGATGTTGAGTCATTAGGGAATTTGAACTTGGGCGTTAACCCTATGATGTGATCCCTAATGAAATGAACACATTTTTGCAACATTTAGATATGAAACTTCTTAGCACATGAAACAGCATAGCTGCTAGCGAAAATATCAATCTGTTTTTCAAGGAAAATACTGTTAAAAATTCGGTTAAATTTTGTTTTGATCCGCTCATTTATGCGTAATCAAAAAGGTATTGAAATTAGCTTACATCTTTTCGTTTGAAAATTACCAGTTGTTTGGTTTTTTAGACAAGGACAGTTGCTGAAGTTTTTTGATTCAAATCCAAGTGCAACATAAAAGAGGTCATTATTCTTTGATTTCAATCAAACGCAAGCTATTCAATGTCGCACTTTTGAAGGTCAGTAGTTTGGTGTTATTTAAGTCTTTTGGACATTAGTTTTGGTAATTGTTTTCTTGGACGTCAAATAGATAAAAATTTTCGATGTTAAACCAATTTCCGGCTGAAAAAATTGCGGGGTTACATGATTAAGGGTTGATTACATTCGGGGTTAAATTATTGAGGGTTAAATAATTCGGGGTGAAAAAAGTTGGAACCAGAAAATTGGTGACAGGAGCTGCATGAGATGCAGTTTTTAAAACTGATTAAAATTTGCTAAAATTTCGACAAATTATGCAAAAAATTTGCCTAAGAAGCCAAAGATTTGTTTTCAGTCATCAAAAATGTCTGTTCTGTTGACTGTGCCTTAATTTCGCAACATTTGTGTTGAGTTATTTAGTTCAAAAAATCATCATAGTGCTGTCGCTTTTTGTATACGCTTAAAAATATAATGAGCCATCGAAAACAGGCATTGAATTCCACCTCTGCCAATGATACTCTCTCCTTCTTTTATAAATAACTACTGTCATTGAGCAAAGTTATCGGTTGTGGAGTAAGTAAATAAATGACCGTTGCTATATGACTTAAGAGGCGGCGGATTTATGAGTTGAGTAAATTTCCCTTTTTTAATCTTATTACATGGGCGGGAGCGTTTCAAAAGTGATTTTGCTTACGCTTTTAACTTTGCCGCATTTGAGGATTTAAGACTATATCAGAGAAATTAAAATGTTGTCTATGCGTGATAAGAAAAGAAAGAAACAGTGATTGGGGAGCGATACTTGAAAGCAGACTCCAATTTTGGGAATTAGTCTCCAATATATTTAAATGTGCCAATATGCACCTTGCAACGGATTATAACGTATTTTGTCATGTTTCTGCCGTAAAAACTATGTGCATTTACTAAAAGAAGCACTTAGTTTTAGAGATGTGACGCTTCAAATTTGCCAAGAGTGCCTGATGAAAGAAAAAAGCTGTAATTGTTTGAAATTGTAAGCGTAAATTAAGCGTTTAAAATTTTAAAAAACACTGAAAACTTCATTTTCGTGTTTGTGCTTGGGGGTTCGGGCGGTGTTTTTCGCGAATGCTCATATTTTTTCACAGCACTTCAAAAACGCTTTTTGCATTTGTGATATCGAGAGGACAAAAAATAAAGGGGAATAAAAAAAAGTTGAGCAGTTTTGATATATTTCGATTCTCAACGCTAGTAAGTTTGTTTATAGTGTTCATTCTTTTTACAGTTTTTAGGTGTAGGGATAATTTATGCCTCAGTAATTTTTGCCTAAAATCATTTGTTTGCCTAAATTTGATGAATTTGCCTATATTTTATTTGAAAAAATATCGGAGAAGTAATTTGGAGTTCGACCTCATCTACAATTAAACAGGAAATGCTAATAAATTTAGATTGAAATTCCAAAAGCTGAGAATTTTTGTACTTACCCAGATAACTGCTGACTTTTTAGAAATTTGTTGACATTTTTTTTTCCAAAAAAATTGCATTTTAAAATGCTTTATAAATCAGTTTTTCAATTTTGGCGCCGAAGGAAACTGTGAACGATTCTATGCAATTAATGGGTTTGCCTCATCGATCTTTGAACAAGGGTTCGGTTTGTCCTTGAGAAAGGATCAACAAGCAGTCGGCGTTTCTGTTTAGACTCATTCAAAATTTGATCTAAAATAGCTTCAGTTTTTAAAAAGCATCGATTTTTGCTTCTCAAGAATTCTGGATTGATTTAAAAAGCTTAGTTTTGAACTTGCGTTCGAATAGGCATTTATAGTAGGTTATTGTCTAATATACAAAAGGCTAGTTAACAAAACTCCAGTTCTGATGAAAAATTTTTGCGGAAAATAGATAAATCTTTTCAACTGTTCTCTGAAAAATTGCTTCTTAACAGTCAGTATTGAAAGTTAAACTCTATATGAATACTGAAAAAATTATAATATACTTTGAATAATTTACTAATGGAACAAATGATCACAAGAGATTGCTTTGCTCTGATATATAAGCACACTTGTTTTGTTAAAGTTTCCGTCAGGAGAAGCGTGAAAAATTTGTGGGAATACTTCAGTCATGTGGGGATCTTGTGCCGCCTAATTGAGCCAAATTGAGCCGAATTGAGCCAAATTTATGACGCCAAATTGAGCCTTTTACCTCGTTGCGCGAGCTTTGACTAAAAATTACAAAACTTTTTCACTAGTTTTTATGCAATAAATTGTTCGATTTTGGTTTTAATTGGACACTGGCTTGATAGAAATCGGTTATGATCAGGTTTTAGATCACAGCTTTTAGCTCAATCTAAAAGCCCGCTTCATTTATCTCTGCAATCAACTCCTTGTGGTCCCTTGCTTTGGTTAATGGTCTGATCCAAATTTATTAATTAACTTTCAACGGCCATCTTCACCTGGGATATCACATGCTGAGTTCATTACGAAATTTCAAAATTAACCAACATTATTGCTTGTTAAAGAATAGTTTAGCTATAATCGAAGATTGGAAAGTGAAGATCGGCGAAATCGATTTTATGCTGAATATGTGAGACTCATGGTGCAAAAAGTCATTCAATTGCCCTAAACTCAAACTTAAAAGCACTGAAGAGATAGAAAGACTTAACAATAGTTGTTGGGTTGAATTGTTAAATGAGGCCAACTTGAAAACAATGAGCACTTTTTAGTTGACTTTAATGCTTTGCAGCGCCTTTGCAGCGCCTCTGTACAAGACCAATTGTGCCTAATTTAATTCAATTCCACATTTTAAGGTTATCCTCTGGTAATTTTAGTTTCCCGCGTCTCCCGCGATTCATGAACTAAAATTAATCTAGGAATACGTAATTTGACTCTGCTTGAATTCAGTGAGAACTTTTGGCATAAATGGAGAACCACATAGCGGTTCGGGATGTCGAGGCAGAATTTTGAAGTGAATTCTAGAGTCACATAAGTAATGGTTACGTACGTAACTCTGATCGAAGTCACTGAGAGCTTCTGGCTTTTATCGAGAACCGCGAAGCGGTTCGAGATAATTTGTCAGAATTTCGAAATGCACGCTTCAAAACACGCTCCCTTTAAAATGACGGAAGTCGACGCAAGTCAACTTCTTGCTAAGTGGGGAAACTGGCATTTTTAACATCTGGCACTGCAGACTTTCGGCATTTTAAAATGTGCACGTTAGCGTTTTAAACCTTGATTTAACATGAAACTTGCAGGTTCTAAAATGTCGAAAGTTCAAGGAAGTTGACTTCTGGTTATTTATAGAAATTTATGGCATTTTAATTTCTGTCACTCTACGCTGAAGTCCAAGACGGAAGAAAGTATGTCAAGGCAGTCTTAGACGGAAAAGGGTTATGTCGAGACAGACTTTCGTGCTTTTATGTCCAGACTTTTGTGGGTTCATTTTCGGACTTGCGTGCTTTTTGACGTTTCCAGGCTATGTTGCAATTTTGAAAAACTCACCCCCTCCCCTCCCGTGGTTTCATTTTTGGTCTCGACATACTTGCTTCCGTCTGGACTTCAACCTGGGACTGCAGACTTTCGCCGTTTAAAATCGTGCATCTTTTTTTAATAATTATAGTTTTAAGAAAATCATTTTTTTGAAAAAAGCAAAACAATGTTTTGAGTAACAGAGTACTCCAGTAATCGAGTAGCAAAAGTAGTTATATGTGAGCAGGAGTGCGGGGTCAAAAGGATGTACTTATGTATTAATATTAGGCTTAGCCCCTTTTCATCCAATTTCCAAAGATGTTTTTATAAATTAGGGGGAACAATAGAGCTGTCAAATTATCATAATTACCCCAGGAGTAATTATTTTAATAACCCAGTGGAAATCCGTCTAGTTGAGATAATTGATTTTCCACTATAATCCACTTCAGATAATCTTATCTAGATAATAAAAATATATCTTTAGAATTTTTGCTCTCATACACTTCTTTAAATATAAGACTCATAACAAAAACTGTAAACTTCGAAATCATAGTTTCTTTTGTCTTTCCATTATACAGTTTTTGAACGTTTTTTTGTAAAACTTTTTAATTTAATTTTGTTTTCAAAACAATGTCGTTTTACTACAATAACTTTTTCTAAAAGGTTTCGGTTTTTTACATAAGGTTTTTAACAAAAAAGTAAAGTTTGATGGTTTTTTTCTATTTTCCATTTTCCTGTTTTTGAAGTTTTTGATTTAACTATTTTTAGATAAAATTAGGAAGAAAACGCAAAATACTCCGAAGAATATACGTCCTTCAACATCCTTCGATTTTTTCAACTTTTCAATATGATTTAGATTAGGCTCCTTAAAACGAAGAATTGAATTTTAAAACAGTAGTTCCGATCAACAGATATAATTCTCCTTTGAAATGGTTTACAAAGACCACTAGCAAAGACTACTAGTATCCTTTGAAAGAAACATTACAAAGACTACTAGCTTAATAATCAGGAACAATTTGTGGCGAACTTATGAGGGGGCTAGACATCACCACCTCCTTTTAGCCCAAGAAAAATTCAACAACTATTTCGTTTCTCTCGTGACTTAAATTACTACGGTGTTTGGTGGGTAGAAGACGAGCAAGCCGATACATTTACAAAAAAATCAGAAGATTTCGATATGCGCGATTTCCTAGAAAGTTCTCTCACACATGACGAATTATAGAAAAATCATCCTTGACATCAGGTGAAGTTACTAAAAAAGAAGTGATTTAATTATTACGTTAACATTCACAATCAATTTTCATTGGTTACGAATTCTTTGGTAAGACCTCATGGGCAACTCATCTTTTACTCACTTTACCGTTTTACTACACAGATGGATCATAACTCCTCAGCTCACAGAAAAAAAACAAACACTTTCCCCAATCCGCAAACAACACCATAAAAGAAAACCCAGTTATTCCTTCGTCACAATTCTATTGTCATAATGACAGCATATATTGGTTGTTTAATGATATCATATTAAAAATTGAGAACACCAAATAAAATCCAAATGAGGATCACCAAGGAAACAGAAACTGTTGGAAGTTCGAACAATACAGTAACTGGAAGTTTTGAATCAGCATCCCAGACGAAAAAACCAACACATGCTCGAAGAGGAACCACTTGATTGTCTTTTGTGAAAGTGTGGAAGTGATTTAGTTCTGCGTCAACTTCTGATGCAGTCGGTCTGGGAACTGAACCAGGTTATTAAAAATTTTTTTGAGATGTTAAAAGAAGCGCTACAGTTTGAACCGGCAGAAGGAACTGCAGAGATGGTGGCTGACAAAACTTTGTTTCATCCACTGATTTTGAGCAAAAAAGCAAAAGATGATGTGTTTTGGGAATTGAGTGAGACTGC
This sequence comes from Convolutriloba macropyga, assembly GCF_964194025.1. Lineage (NCBI taxonomy): Eukaryota > Metazoa > Xenacoelomorpha > Acoela > Convolutidae > Convolutriloba > Convolutriloba macropyga. The sequence goes on from NC_134475.1 coordinate 63,690,679, forward strand.
GCGACAAAAATTGTATGAGCAAAACATTTTCCAAGATCATCCAAATCGTGGTTATTTCACAATCAAGCTGTTTAGACGAGGGATGAAAAGGACAGTAATTGAAAGAAATTCTTTTGTTTTCGGTCAGAATTGAGGAGTTGCAGAACCGACACCGAATGAGCGATGACAATATCTCCATGCTGAACAAAGTAAAAAAAAAGCATGGAAGTAATTGCGAATTTTTATCATGTATGTGATGTGGTTTATTTATATTCAATCACTTTCCCAAAAAAAATTGGGAACAATTGCTTGAAATGAACATTGAGGAAGTTGTAGCGTTAGAAAAACAATTAGTCAACTTTTTGTGTGAACAACAAGAAGAAAAAATTTTTTTGGCTGTCTGTCGCAGTTGTGACAAAAATGTAGATCTAGATAAAATGAGCAGCGAAGTTCCCTTGTTGAACTAATAGGAGTTGGCGATTTAAAGTTAGACAAATTTTTGAACTTGTTTGAAAAATTTTTCGCTGACATGCCACATTTCACGATGCTATGGGATACCTAAAAACAAATCCCAATATCGGCCCCGAGATTTGTAACATGGTACTTTTTTTAACTCAAAAAAAATTTGGACGTTTAACAGGTCTTGCATATTGTTCTTTTCTAAAAATGTTACCACGAATCCAAATAATCAAAATATGAATCATTATAACCTGCAGACAAGAAAACCAATTGCAATCTAATGAAAGATAATCTCAATCGCTCGCCTGACTTTATATTCAATAATAACAATTAAGAACAACTTCTTTGGCCAATTTGTAGACGAACTGACTCTCGAACTTCTTTTTAGTCTTTATTCAAGTGCCTAATTGTCTTATTACTTCCTCTTTTTCAAATTCTGACAATTTAGTCTGGATTACTTTTTTTTTTCAATTGTTAATGTTTATATAAATCCTAACCCCAGAGCGTAAAAGGATCAAGATCATATCATTCTGATGTATCATGTTGGTTGTTCTGGATCTGCAAAATTTGTTTTTTAAGGATATGCTACGAATAAAAGCCTTTAACCCTCATTTGATCAAATTTCATACTTTAACAAAAATTTTCAAATCAATAATTGTTACAATGATGTGGGTAATAGCTGACATAGAACATATTCAAGTTGTTGACTTCGATTTGATTGAAATTTTATCCCCTGACTGCGCGAAATTTTTACTTATATTCGATGATTCATTAGACGACCTTTCCGAGTTGGAAAAAGTCAACGCAATAGCGACAGCTGGCAGACACACAATCTAAGTTGTGCATATATCAGCCGTTATTTGTTCCACAAAACGAAACTTGACCTGATGCAAAGCTGCAGACTCCTCACATTGTTTTGTTTAAGTTACCCAGAGATGTAGAACAAATTGATATATTGGGAAGACAGCTAGGGCTTCAAAAACAACTGAAACAGTAGTACGATCGATGACCACATGGACACCAGATTAACAAATGATTTGTTGAGATATGGTGTATCATCGTTTCCCTCATACTTTTTCGTCCTCGTCGTACGAAACAGTCGTGCTTAAATTAGTAATATTAATGATAAATTCAGAGAAATGTTATTCTCTGAAGCTCTTTAGTAATCTCTACAACGGTTTTTAACCAGCTTTCCTTCTACCTTTTCCTGAAGAGTTAATCAGTCTTCTATATGAGTGTATTGCAAATTTGATTTTAAAAAATCTAACAAGTTTAAGAAGAAATCAGTGTGCATGCTTCCAAAAACCACTTAGAAGACTCACATCAAAATCATCAACTCTAATTTCAAGAGGACTTATATTGTTTTCAAAGGCTGATTTAACAAGATTAAGTAACACATATTAACATTGTATGAACTAACTTTCGTTTTTTTTAACGAGTGAGGTCAAACGTTTGTTCTTGTCACCAAAAAACTGTGGAAGAACAGAAACAGAAAGCAATCGGATTCCACGTACAATGTCTATAAAATATAAAAAAACGTTTTTAAAGTTGTCAAAAATGCGAGAGAAGAAATTAGCTCTGAAAAACCGCACCTTCCATCCAATGAACTTAAGAAAAACTTTCAAATAGATATGCAAAGTCAAACAGTTGGAAATTTCACTTTCCATTACAATTACTGTTGACAACGCTGGCACAGGAGTTGATATCAAAAACTTTTCTTCGTTGAAATAAAATCCTGAACGCTCCAGTTGATCCAAACTATTTCCTAATTCTAAAAGTTCTAAATCTGAGTCAATATATGGTTAAAACAACACTTTGAGGAAACAGTATGGCTCAGACTGGTTCAATTACAGTTTCAGATAGAACCAAACTGTAGAAGTTGTATAATGAGAGGAGATAAGCAGCTGTTGGATGTATCAACAGCCTTAAAAAGGCAGGTGGACTCAGTTGCACAAAAGTTACATAATTTTCAAATGAATCAGACAAAAATTCCCCGATTAAATGCGCTTGCGCGCAATATTGATGAGATTTGGTGCTTCGGTCTTGCAGAAATGGATAAACTATCACAATGAAACTGAAGTGTTAAGTTTTTACTCGATAATATCAATGTTTTTTTCGATTCCTGCGAGTCGAGCCAGTACGGAGAAAAAGAGCAGAGGTAGTAAATGCGGCTTTAAACAAAACGTGCTCGAAGAAAAAAGAGCTCAATTTCATAAAAAAAACTGTAGTTAGACGAAAAAAGTGTTTTTTGGAAATATTACAGGTTTCTGCGAAGACGTGGAAGTCAAATATTACCACACCTATGGTGTAACAAAAATAGTTTTTTGGCGAGAGAGCTATAAAAACCCTGAAAAAGTTAATTGTTCACTAACGGGACGAGAAATACACGTTATCATACATCAAAGACATGGAAATATTCGTTGATGTTATTAACTCCAAGTGCAATGGATATATTGGGTTGGCTCCTAAAGATGACTTCCATATGCTGAATTTGTGTCAGTCGTGTACAAGCCATTAAAGCTAGGAATATATACAAAGCGCAATTTCCAGGTAGGCGATAACGTTAGGTTAGCATTAGAAGAGAGCAAATTTTAAAGTATGTAAGTCCTATACGCATAAAAAGTTTCTAATTCGATAAATTAATGTTTTTGCGCTCTTCCCGACATATTTTGTTGTTAATCAGAAAAAAAAGAATATTGGTGGAATCTTCTACCAGCAACAATTGTTAAAACTTAAACAATTATTTTCAAATAGTCTCGCTAGAAATTGGAGGATTTAAAATTGTTTTAATTTGAAGGAGTTCTTCGTCCGGGCGCTGACTAGAACAGTCGCTAGAACAATTCCTAGCTCTCTCAAGAAATACGTGTCACCTGCAGCAAAACAATTAAAGAGATGTGATCGATTCAGCAATTCCATAATTCAGGGTAATTTATCAGGACAGAATTCGATTAAGGAAGCAGCAAAAAAGTGCAAGCTCAACAATGCGAAAATAATTTGGTGCTGGTAAATTTACACTAGAAAAAATTGCACGAAAAAACATCGAGGAGATCTTAGAAAGAACGCTGACTGATCATTTTCCCAAATAAAACCCACACAGAACAGTCAGAGATCGCAAAATTCATTTATCTGCAATTGGAATCCAACGCTTCCGCTCAATTTTATCCTCAAATTACAATGGCCTGGTCCAATAAAATTCCTCCCAACAAAATTAAACTGAATAGGTCGTGGGAAGTATCTCTAGTCTAAGTATCATGTCCCGGTATATGTTATAATATTGTGGGAGGATTGCTGAAGTTTCACTATGAGGAAAAAATGAAGCATGTCTTCTCCATTCAATTTGCAGTGTAACTCTGTGGAAGAATTTGCTGAAAATCTTACAAATACCGTCAAAAAGCACCACATTCCAAAAACAAAGATTCTCTTTTTCTTTCAGAATTAGGAAAAAAGTAGAAGACTTTTTTGCAACATAGGATCTTAAAATTTGTGATTCAGCAAAAGTTTGGCGGCTAACGTGGGCTTTGAAGCCGGCTAACCTGTTATTTCTTTTTCAAAAGGATCATATTTGACCAGATCATGGGCAACAACAGACCATGCATTTGACATTACTGAAACCCAAATAATTTTACTATATCTGGATATAAATAAAACCAATTCAGTTGGTGATTTGAAATGTCCTCTTGTACGCCCTTGCCCATTCAAACACCGAGAATTCGACAATGATGAGATTTTATGGTTATCTCATGTACTTTGTTATCGCATTTTTGAACCCTTAAGATTCTATAAAGTAATCAAATCGAACTTCTATATAATCCATGTCGAATTAAGAAACGCTTCTGGACACCTTCTGGTTTCCTTCTTCCCCGTTGTCAAGTTCAACTTACCTTACTATTTCAGAAAATTCCTTAATCACTTCCCCATTTATCAATATAGAAACAGTCGGTTAAAATGCAAATTAATTTCGTGTCTCGCTCTATGCTTGACTTTTTTTTGAAAAAGTACTAAACTTAGATCCAATTCTTTGGTCTATTGAACAACAAATATTCACTACAACTTCATTAAACGATTCAACAATCGGTTTTCGAATGGAAAATGATCGCATTTAAAGGTGATCGAACACAATTGGGAAGAAATTTTATCGGTAAGCAATGCTCTTCGTTCTCTTCTCTAAAGCTCCGAGTTCTATCTAAACAAAGAACAAGTTCACAGTGCCGATTCTCTTTATGCGCATAAAGCTTATTTCTCTGCCCAATGGTCAGGGAGGGACAACAGGAACGAAGGAAGGCTTATCTGAATGCCGAATATGTTGATATGAGATTGAGCCAAACCATTAAACAAAAAAGACATTTACGGAAGTTGTTCTTTTTAAAAAAAAGGATGATGATGAATTTACTTATTACTGTACGTTGGCCATAGGACTGTTTTCATGCAAAACTATGCTCTAAGCTAATCTGAGACTAAAAATAATTCAATCACCCCCTCATTTTATGTGCTTGATACTGGTGGTGTGAACTCTGAGGATTTAATTTTTGAAGCTTGCAATTTACCAGACAGGTAGCCATCTCAGACATTCAGATAATATGCTTTAAAAGCGGACTGCTTCAAGAAACTGCCATATTTTACTATGATGAACTTCCTAAAATTTTTAATCTTCACCAATTCAGACATGAAAATGTAATTTTTAACAAACAATTCGCATGATTGATTTTGCAATGAATCTTAATAATTGAGATGGATCGTGAAAAAAACAACACAAGTGCGTTCTATTTTGGTAAATTTGGACTTCGACTAGTTAAATTTTTGCATGGGAATAAACTACCGTAAACTTCAAAAAAAAATCTCGTGAGAGCTTATGCTGAAGCAATTAAAGAACTCAAGTTTGATGACGACGGTCTGAATACTCAAAACAAGGATTTTGGAAATCATTTTCAGTTATTTTTTGGAGCTCACTTCAACACAAGACACCAATGTCGAAATGTGTTTCCCTGATGAAGGTGGAGTGGGAATTCATTCGGAGCTCTAGTTTGCTAACAATTTGGCCAATCCAGCAGAATTTTATCACTTTCCCGCAGCTGAATTTCAATTATCAAAGTTCCTTCCCTGCTGATCTTCGATCAAGATTTTTCCTCCAAACACATTTTTGTATAATCAGCACTGATCCATCTACACGTCCAGACTCACATTGCAGTTTGCTTGCCAGTAAAATAGAAAAAATTTCCCACTGTGATTCAATGGAAGAAATGTTACCAAAATATGCAATCAGGACAAAATCAATTTTTGTCTCAGAAATGCAGGCGAAACTCTAAGGTTCAGATTTGCGTGTTTTATATTCAATATATTTAGCTCAGGTTTTATCTTCTAAGGTTCGAAAAAGTTAAATGATATACATATATTGAAGGCTTTTGCTGATGTTTTTTAAATTTTGAAAACCAAAATCCTTAATTAATATTGAATAAGCAGTAATACGTAAAAAAATTATGCAAATGGTTTTTTTAAAAAATTTTTTGAAAAAATTTTGGTGATTTTCATACTTAATGGTTTGTATGTGTATCTATATCTAATTCAGCTAATTTATACCTTGATTTTGTCGAATAAATTTGCCAAGACTTTTCTCAATTAGTGCCATGTAGACCTTCAGTATCCTTTTCAATAAACGCATATTTGTTTGGATCGCAGAAAGAGCAAAGACAATCGTAATTAGGTTGCAACATTGTGACTTTGCGGTACTGGAGAACAAAAAGCCGTTAATTAGTGCTCCCTATGTTCGATAACTGTCTTGCTCAAAATGAAGAACCATTCACATATTTTTTGTATGTCGACTGCGGGCCAAAATCTGATAATGATAGGAGCTATTTCTAATCGACGTCATTATCTCCTCAACAACAGTTGATTGATCTCCTTTGCGGCGTGCATCAACAACACTTTGAACAAAGGTCTGGAAGCACTTTCGAGGTGTGTATTGCAGCAAAAGCAACCGAAAAACGTTTAGTAGAACTTTTCCTCTTTCCAGATAAAGTAGGAAAAGTTTGCTGATAATTGGTCCTCATTCAAGCTTTAATCCGGATTTTAACATTTTCGGTGGCTTAGATAGCAATTTTTTACATTCTGCAAATTCTTTCATGTGCCATCCGATGCTACCATTTTCAACTACACAATTCTTAAATTTTGGAGGGAATACTTCAAAGTACTGGTGCAATTGCTCTGGGACCTCTAAATTGCAATCGACCACAAACAGGAAATATCACTTTTATGCTGTAGTCTTCGGAGATCATTCGTTTTAAAGAAACGGATAATTCGTTTGATGAAACCTTTCAATCCGTTCGTGTTATCTGTCTACCATTTCCTCCACTGACACTCCCAAATTTCAACGACGTTGAAATCTAAACTCTGTAAATAATTTCTGTCATCGTCACGCTCTCTCCTCTTTAATCTTTTTTCAATTTTTCCGTCAACAGTTGTTTTCTCTTGGCACGGAAAAAGAGGAAGAAGCATCCCATCGCCTCAAAAACTGTGTTGCCATGACCGAAAAAAGCATAACCTTTATAGCGACCTATCTTCTTGTTTCTTGCTTGTCAACTGCGTACAGATTCTACATTGTGGGCGTGTTCATTGTGATTAACCCATCATCTGCTGCTCAAAAAGTTCCCCCCTTTTTCTGGGGACAAAATTTCAAGGTCTCAGTGTCATATTCCCTGTTTGTTTGTAGTCTCGTTGGCATTTCCGTGGTCATCAAAAACGGTTACAGTTGACTGGCCTCAATGCAATTAATTGAATTGCATTCATTAGACTGCCTAAATTTGGTTTCCCTGGCAATTGAACAACTTGTGAAATTGATCGGGGGTCTCCTTGTTAGCAGATTTTGAAAGAATTTGTCGTAATTGTTGTTTTTTCCAACTAGTACAAAATAAACGTTTGTTGAGGAATGGACAGATATGTTGGCTCAATTGGGAACAAACCAACTTTAACATGTCTAATCGTTTTGAGTGGTAAAAAAAGAATCATTTTAACTATAGATTCACGTGTAGGTTCGATATCTTTCTTGTTGTACCTCCTGAGGATATCGCGAAACGTCCACATACCTTCTCGAATGTTTTGCAGTTCCCTGTAATTTTCCTTGGTGTTCTGGAGAACTTCTAGTCTCATCTTCTTCAAAACTGCTTCCACTGTTTTTAAATTGCATGAACTAGTCTTACTCGACTGCAAGTATGTTGTGGTTCTTCAGCTTTTGCTCCAGAAACTATCGATCGCGGGTAGTTGAGGTTACGTTCAAGTTTTCACCGCTGTCAAAACGTTTATAAGGAAGAATCTTTCTTCTTCGAGCGTTTCATAAGCCTTGTGGAATTTCCCAGAGTTTTAGCCCTCCCAGGAAGTTAGGAATGCCGAAAATTTGCAAACCAATAAAATGTATTCCATTATATTTGGTCACTGTTCGAATCATTTCGGTAACGACGTTATTTTCAATTAAAAGAGGATGATGTAGATACTCTTTTATCAGGTTTTAATCATACCGAGACCTGTTGAATCCAAAAACAGCAATGGTACCGTAAAAATTCTCAAAGACTTGTGTCAAAGTTGATGACATTCGCTACCCAGTCACTGAACTGCAATTTCTTCGTCCTCCTCATCATCGGTTTCCGTTTCGTTGCCAAACAAGCTTTCAGCTTTCTAGGGTCCCTGGTTATATTTCACTGGAACCAATCGTCGAACAGCCATATATTTTTCTTCAATATCCAGCAAGAAATAGTTCAGTTTTTCTCTGGGGTTAATAGATTGCTTTTTTCTGCTATATGTCTCCAATTGGATAAAAAATCACCAAAAGTCGAGGTGGATCTCCGTTGCAAATGAATATTGTGTCTTCCAAAAGGTTGGAAGCTATCGATACGTTATTGTGAACATCAACGGTAAAACAGGAAGTCAGTTCTCTGTTTCTGAGGTATTTTCGGGGACGGCTATTGACTCGAAAAGAATTACAATAAGATGAAAAAAACATCCTCAGCCTTGTGGAACATTAATTTTAACGTCCTCTAATCGACCAGAAACAGTTTTTGATAACTGATGAGCACCTGTTAGTTATTCGTGTTGTTTTTTTTTTGGACCCGTTTTGCATGTGTCTCATAACATTGAAAGAACTGTCGAAAAATGGATCGCATATATAGCAGCGGAAATTTTTGAGGAACTTATTGATGTTCGATGTCCAACAGATGTGGTTTTCATATGTAAACAACGAAGTTGTGTTGAGTGTTTCATCGATCGACGAGTAAGTTCAGCAAAAATTTCAGATTGTGCGCCAAAAATTGGAGTAAATTTGTATTTTCTGTCAACCAACTCTTCCAGAATGTTAAAATTTTCTGCATGTAGTCCTGCATGAAATGCCTATGTAACTTTTGTTGTTTTTTGATGTAGTTCACGTTTTCAAATTGCACTCAGCTACAAAACACTTAATTATTGGAATCCTCAGAGAGGCCCGTGGAATGCATCCAAGGCCCGTGGAGTGCATTGATTGTTCTATGCATCTAAGCTGAACACCATTCGGGAGAAAAGCAAAGAAAGTGATATTTGAAACACAATAAAACTTCTATTTTAAATCTGGACGCTTATTATTATTTTTGTAATAAAATTGTCACTTCTAAATTCCGTTTTAGGGAAACTGAGATCTGAGTCATCAAAAAGGACAATGGGATTTAAAAACAAAGGGTTGTTATCCGCTGCGTAATAGTATTCAAAGTCGTAAAAAAATTTACACGCTCTGAATTTCGAAATCAAATGAAATATTACTTTTTTCGGAACATTTAGTAAAATGTTGTAATCAAAATCCTTTTTGTCGATTATTTTTTCACGATTGAGTTCTACTAACATAAAATTGTGCGCTTTCTTATTGAACATTTTTGCCAAGAGTTGGGTATTTTTTGGCAAAAAATGGGTATCATTACCAAGAATTGGGCTTTCTTTTGTAAAAACTTTGTGTACTTTCTGGCAAATTTTGGGTACTTTCTGACAAGAAATTTGTAATTTGTGAAAATTTGTGTATTTTTCGGCAATTTTTGGTTAACTCTTTGCCATGATTGGTATTCCTTTGGAGGAATTGGATATCTGTGACCAGATTTGATTATTTTGGTCAGAAGTGTGTGCTTTTGGACAGAATTTTGAGTTTTTTTGACACAATTGTATCTTTTTCGAACAGAATTGTTTTTTTTTTGGTCGAGATATGAGAAGTGTTGACAATAACAGGATATTTATGGCAAAAAATTTAGGTGAAAATGGCAATAAATTTGCAATATTCGCCTAAATCTGAACAAATTCGAGTAAATTCGTCTAAAAATTGACTGATTTTCATTGAAAAATGGTGAAAAAGTATTTGGTTTACATAAATGAAAAAATGAAGGTTAAAATTTAGAAAATTATGCGCGAATGAGTTGTATGCGAATATGCTTAAAAATAAAAGTTCTGCAGATATATTTTATCAAGTAGATAAGAATATCTGAAGTGCATTACAGTTGAAAATCAATTATCTCTGGACGGAATTCCCCTGGTGTATTAAGATAATTACCCCTGGGGTAATTATGATAATTTTACAAGTCTATTGTCCTCACTTTTTCAGTACATCTTTGGAAATTGGATGAAAAGAGGCTTATCTAATGATAATACATAGGTACATCCTTTCGGACCCCCACTCTTGCTCACATATAACTACAACAAATTAATTTGTAATAATTTTAATAGTGTCATTAATTTTCACCCCAAAATGAGAAGTAAATTTTATTTCCTCAAATTACTATCAACAAATCTCATTAGGCATTCTTGTTGAAGTTGAAAAAATATCGAAACCAAATTGTCGTAATTTTTATGACATATTAAGTTAATAATCGTGTCTTGATGACTGTACTCTCCTTGTGGATAGGAAACACATCCATTTTGTTTGTTTTTCAGATTTCGGCAATGGGAGCTCAAAACGCGACACTGCATGACTATTACCACTATGGCGATGGTGATTATTCCCACTCATGGGCCAAATTTCAACAAAGCAATTTCTACTACACTTTGAATCACAGATTAGACAAATCGTGGGACTACTTTTTTGTTATGGAGGTTGGCATTACTCACAAATTTACTCAATGTATGCCCATGCAGGACCTGTTTTATTCAAGACAGGTGTGGTCCAGACGACTTTGGCGGGCGGACATAGGTCGCTATGATCTTTGGTCAGATGTGACGTAAGATCATGGTCTCGCCGAAGTTTCACTCTCGCTTTCCAAATTTTGGTACGTTTTGTCTAGTCAACACCGAGTTTCCGCCTGAGTTATCTGGCCCACACTCGATCTCCGGTTTTCCCAGATTAACCCACAAAGTCCAATAACAACAAATTTGACATTTTAAACAGCTAAAATGAGAAACTGCAAAAAAAATTCGGCTCAAATAAAAGTTCATCAGAAGTCTTTTACGGACTGCTCAGAGAAGGAAGGCGAGTCGCTCAACGCTCAAAAATAATGTGAGGTTGAAATGAGGGTTTTCTTTTTCAACAGCGTAGCTTTAGCAAATAACAGCAAAGTAAATATATTGTTTTTCTTTAAATTACTTGGTATTTTGGTTTACATGAAGTCAGGATATTAACAGTGGTTTTTAACAAATGCTGTTTGTATGTAACTTTTTTATTATCTATACAAGGTATACCCAGTGACTCCGATGGTAACAAGCCGATAAAGAAAAGTATAAAAAGAAAAGTACAAAGTTGTACCCAGATTGAGGTCCAAATCCAAATTGATTTATGATCAGACCCAGTCGAGCGCACATCAGTGTGTTCCCACACCGAAATTACAGGGTCTGGACGGAAGTTTCAGCGCACTAACATTCTGGGCCATGGTCTGGAGATGGTATGATTAGAGGTCAATTTGGTCTGAAGAGTCTGATCATAGTGAATTTGAGCTTTGAGCGCACTTGAGTCTGATCATAACCTCTTCGAACTCACTTGGGTCTGATCATGACCATATCAAAAGCAGGAAAGTCTGAACATGACCACTTCGAACGCAGATTAATCTGATCATGACCTCTTTGAACGCAGGATATAATCATGACTACTTCGAGCGCATGATAGTCTTTTCATGGCCACATCGACGCAGGTGAGTCTGATCATAGACGGACTTGATCGCACTTGGGTCTGATCAGAGGAGGATTTGAGCTCACTAGGGTCTGATTATGACCATATCGAACGCAGAGTAGTCAGATAGTAACCACAGCAAACGCAGGGTAGTCTGATCATGACTACTTCGAACGTAAGATAGTCTGATCACGACCAAATCGAACGCAGTTGAGTCTGATCATAGACGGACTTGAGCGCACCTAAGTCTGATCACAACCACTTGAGCGCATGATAGTCTGATCATAACATTTTGAGCGCATGATAATCTCATCAGAAAGCATTTAACCTAAAAATTTATTCCGCTGAACTTAGTCTAAAATTTCATTGAAAATCGTAGTCCGCCAACGATCATTTGGCCGCAAGTGACCACAAAAATACAAAACGACCATAAAACATTCCGAACAATAAAAATTGCATTTTTTTGGTCGTAGACGTCACTAGCAGACGTTCGCTCGCGGTTTCAAACGTCACTTCAGAAGTCCCAATCCCCAGATAGATCTGTCCAAAAAAAGTTAGTCTGTGCTTGAAAAAAGCCTCAAAAACAAAAATCAAAGCCCCCAAGCAATATTTTGTTACCCTTTAGATTAGCAGTATACTATGACACAGAGTGTTTAAAAAAACGCAAAAATTATTCAGTCAAAAAAGTCAGTCATTTACGAATCCAGCTATTTAATTAAGTTTCTCCTCTTTTAAAATAAATAGTGTAAAACAACTGCTACACTTATGTTCTCGAAGTGCAAAAAAACGCAAAAAACATTTTTAAAAAACATAGTTAAGTTAAATTTCTGTAGCTGTAAAAAATGATTTTCGCCGATTCAAAAACTAAAACAGGTTTTCAAAAACAAAAAATTGCAAGAAAAACCTGTTAAAAATCAAAAGTTCGAAAATCGCGTTCCGACTTTTGAGACATGGAACTCAATCCTCAGTGAAACAAACTATTTAATTCCACTTCTCTGCATGTTTCTATAGAGAGTTACACTATATACAAAAGCGAAATTGAAAAACTTTTGTTTGCAAACTACAAAACTGCAGAAAACCAGTATTATAAATCAGAGGCTTCAGAAATTTTGTTTCTGATTTAAACGACAAAAAATTTTTTATTGAGCAAAACCAACCGTTGATCTTGTGTTTTCCGCATTAACTGTTTTCACAACGAACCAATTTCTGTAAAGTTCAACGAAGCAGAAGAAAAACATGAAAATTGAAAAGAGCTTTCCAGTTTCTCATTGAAAAAAATCGTTGCCCTCTACTGGCCGGTAGCATAGTTAATGGGGTATTATGTATCAATCAGACCAAAAAAGATTGAGTCTGTTAATTTAGACTAAATCTTTTTCGTTAGATTGTTGTACATACTACTTGCCTCTCGCTTTGTAAATTGTGTAGCATGCCTTGGACAAGAAAAACACAAAAAAGAATTAAAACGTTTGATTATTACGTAATAAAGAATAATGGAAAAATTTTAAAACTTCCCATTTAAAAATTGTTTCCTAGAGCCTTCCTGTGAGCCTAGAACTCCTAATCTTCCTTCAAATATTTCGGCGTCTCAGGAGTTGCCAAAAGAAGTCCCTTTATGGTCTCAGTAGTCACCAATTTGTAGAGAAGAGTATTTTTTGGTCTATACATGCCAGAAGTTGCCTAAAACAAAACAGAAGCAGTTGTGATGGTAACATATGTCCTAAACGTCAAAAGATTTTCAAATAACCAGATTTCTTTGCGAAAAAAATTAAAAAAGCGTCATCAGCTAAACAACCAATCTTCACTGCTTGTCTAAACTGCGGCAGATTAGTTTCATAGAGTTAGCTTCAGGTTCATCAAGTTTTTATAAAGTCTTTTTTGCTCCGTCTTCGATGCCGTTGTTAACTATTAGTACGAAAAACACCAACAAAAGCAACATTACAAAAAAGAATGGCCAGAATTTTCAGTACGCGTTGAACAAGCTCAAAATTAAAAATTTGAGTTCGAAAAACAAGCCTTACCTTCTACAATCTGCAACTGATCAGTGCAAGAGTTTCACATCACTCTTTACTCTCAACATAAAATCCAAAACGAGAGTCGATGAGTTGAAAACGATTGGTGCCACAATTTGGTGGTTCTAATGTAGTATTAATTGCCTGCAATGAATAAATGATTGCGCAGAAATCAGAGGTTAGAAAAAAAATAATTGAATAAAGAAAAACAACAATCAACAATGGAAAGTAAAAAGAATGATCAGAAGTGATCTAGAATTTTATCATCAGTGAGATCGACACAAAAGCATCAACGTAGAGCTAAAATGCACTTTAACAAGTAAAAAATTTAAATGGAAATAAAGGAAAAAACAGGAATTCACCAAAAAATATTTGTTTCCAAAATTTGGAGAGAAAATCTGATGTCAAAAGTATAAACGTTTTCTGAATCAGACGGAAGGGAAAAGAAAGTTCGACATTATGAAGTAGAATTCTTGTCGCGTCTTTTTTTTCAATGGGACAAAAATGAACTCTTCCCAATCGCATCAAAATGGCTAAATGTTTAAAACTCCATTAAGATCATACCACAAGTTAGCTGATCCAAGTAGTGTCTGTTCAATTTTTTTCTGCCTACTAACATAAAGCTGATGTACATGATTTTTTATCAAAAAAACTGTTTAAGGTTGACTTCTGCCAGAAAACTCTTCTTATCCCGTTGCCTGGAATTTTTGAATATGATTGAGTCTTATCATTTTTTCAAAACTGTCATGGTTTCTACTTGCTTGAAGATCTTCTGATTCTCAGTTTGACGTAATATACACACGATTAACATTTTTACAAAAGTGTTTGCTAAATTGTTTTGGTTTGATCTCAAAAAAGCTATTTTTCTCTGTTCTTTATAACTCAAATAAAAGGAATATATTTTTGTAAATAATACTTATTTCGAAAAGTCAAAGTGTTCCAAAAAACAAACCAAACTCATAGTCAGGGTTCCTGATGGCATTTATATTCTAAAACAAAAGGAACTTCTGATCTAGCTTACGTAGAAAAAAAATTGTTCTCTCGTTGTTTTCGTACGAATAAACGGGAACTTTTTTCAAATATAGCGTTCTTGAAAACGTAAAGTTGTTCAAATCAAACGAAAACAAGTCAGAATTCCCCATGACCAGTAGATTCTCACACACTAAGCGTTTTGGACCTGGCTAGGACAAATAGTAATTTCGTTGGTTAAAATTTGGTATAAGCAAAATAAATTCTTCAACCAGCTTTTTTCAATCGGGTCAAGCAGTTTTTCAAATTGGTTGAAACTACATGGCAGGTAAGAGTTCTACACGACAAGTCGATTCTAAATTATCAAGCGTTTTTGAGCTAGCTTGCCCAGGATTAAGTTTGAAATTTCGTTGCTGAAAAGTTGCCTATGATTGAACTATACTTTTCATACACAGCTTTTTTTTTCAAAACGTCAAGGAGTTGTTCAAATGGAACCGGATTTGATAATTAGGTCCCCTTGTGTATGTAGTTATTGAAAACGAAAACCATATTGGTCTAGCTTGCCTCGGAAAAAAAATTAGAGTTTTGCTGGTTAAAAGTTGCATATAAGCTAAACAGCTTTTTTCAAATATAGCTTATTTCAAAACGACAATGAGTTGTTCAAATCAAACAAAACTCATCGTCAGAATTCCCCATGGCATATAAATTCTAAAACATCAAGCATTTTTGGGCTAGACTGTTTTAGAGGAAATTCAGAAATTAATCGATTAAAAGGTTAAATTTAAGTGAAATAAGTTTTTTTTTTCAAAATAGCTTATTTCAAAACGTCAAGGAGCAGTTCAAAT
>NC_134475.1:63706228-63798728 GCF_964194025.1 Convolutriloba macropyga
AAGCTGCATTGAGCGAGCGCGGATACTTTTTTGGAAATAGATAAAAACTTGTCCAAAATGGTTCGTTCAGTCCATTTTTTTATTTTATCCCCAATTATGGCTAAAGTGGAGCCTGCGCAACATAATGAGCACAAATTCCAGTGAAATTGACGATTTGATGACCAAAACAATGTTCGGTGATCGAAAAAGATAAGCCTGATCGAGCGCAGATACTTTTTTAGGAAAAAGATTAAACTTGTCCAAAGTGGTTCGTCCAGTCCATTTTTTAAATTTATCCCCAACTATGGCTAAAGTGGAGCCTGCCCACCAACAAAGAGCACAATTTGACTGAAATTGAGGATCTGGTGCCCAAAACAATGTTCGGTGATCGAAAAAGTGAAGCCTCATCGAGCCCGGATGATGGTTTTTGGAAATAGGTAAAACTTGTCCAAAGTGGTTCGTTCAGTCAAAATTTTTTTGTCCTCACTTATTAAGTTAAGCCTGATCGAGCGCGTATACTTTTTTCTCGAAATAGATAGAACTTGTCAAAAGTCGTTCATTCAGTCCATTTTTTTTGTTTTATCCAAAACTATGGCTAAAGTGGAGCCTGCCCACAAAAAATTAACACAATTCGATTGAAATTGATGATTTGGTGACCAAAACATTGTTCAGTGATCGAAAATTTTAAGCCTCATCGAGCGTGGATACTTTTTTGGAAATAGGTAAAGTTTTTCCAAGATGGTTCGTTCAGTCCATTTTCTATTTGATCCCCAATTATGGCTAAAGTGGAGCCTGCCCACAAAATTAACACAAATTCCACGGAAATTGACGATTTGGTGACCACAACAATGTTCGGTGATCGAAAAAGTTAAGCCTGATCGAGCGCGGATACTTTTTTCCGGAAATAGATAAAACTTGTCAAAAGTTGTTCGTTCAGTCCATTTTTTTAATTTATCCACAACTATGGCTAAAATGGAGCCTGCCCACCAAAAATGAGCACAATTTGGTTGAAATTGACGTTTTGGTGACCAAAACCATGTTCGGTGCTCGAAAAAGTGAAGCCTCATCGAGCCCGGATGATGGTTTTTGGAAATAGGTAAAACTTGTCCAAAGTGGTTCGTTCAGTCAAAATTTTATTTGATCCCCAACTATGGCTAAAGTGGAGCCTGCCCACCAACAATGAGCACAATTTGGTTGAAATTGATGATTTGGTGACCAAAACATTGTTCGGTGATCAAAAATTTTAAGCCTCATCGAGCGTGGATACTTTTTTTGGAAATAGGTAAAGTTTTTCCAAGATGGTTCGTTCAGTCCATTTTCTATTTGATCCCCAATTATGGCTAAAGTGGAGCCTGCCCACAAAATTAACACAAATTCCACTGAAATTGACGATTTGGTGATCGAAAAAGTTAAGCCTGATCGAGCGCGGATACTTTTTTAGGAAAAAGATAAAACTTGTCCAAAGTGGTTCGTTCAGTCCTTTTTTTATTTTATCCCCAACTATGGCTAAAGTGGAGCCTGCCCACCAACAATGAGCACAATTTGACTGAAATTGAGGATCTGGTGCCCAAAACAATGTTCGGTGATCGAAAAAGTGAAGCCTCATCGAGCCCGGATGATGGTTTTTAGAAATACGTAAAACTTGTCCAAATTGGTTCGTTCAGTCAAAATTTTTTTGTCCTCACTTATGGCTAAAATGAAGCCTGCCCACCAGAAATAAGCACAATTGGGCAAAAATTGACAATTTGGTGACCAAAACATTGTTCAGTGATCGAAAAAGTTAAGCCTCATCGATAATTTTTTTGGAAATAGGTAAAACTTGTCTAAAGTGGTTCGTTCAGTCAATTTTTTATTTTATCCCAAATTATGGCTAAAGTGGAGCCTGCTCACCAAATTAACACAAATTCCACTGAAATTGACGATTTGGTGACCAAAACAATGTTCGGTGATCAAAAAAGTTAAGCCTGATCGAGCGCGTATACTTTTTTCTCGAAATAGATAGAACTTGTCAAAAGTCGTTCATTCAGTCCATTTTTTTTGTTTTATCCAAAACTATGGCTAAAGTGGAGCCTGCCCACAAAAAATTAACACAATTCGATTGAAATTGATGATTTGGTGACCAAAACATTGTTCGGTGATCGAAAATTTTAAGCCTCATCGAGCGTGGATACTTTTTTGGAAATAGGTAAAGTTTTTCCAAGATGGTTCGTTCAGTCCATTTTCTATTTGATCCCCAATTATGGCTAAAGTGGAGCCTGCCCACAAAATTAACACAAATTCCACTGAAATTGACGATTTGGTGACCACAACAATGTTCGGTGATCGAAAAAGTTAAGCCTGATCGAGCGCGGATACTTTTTTAGGAAAAAGATAAAACTTGTCCAAAGTGGTTCGTTCAGTCCTTTTTTTATTTTATCCCCAACTATGGCTAAAATGGAGCCTGCCCACCAACAATGAGCACAATTTGGTTGAAATTGACGTTTTGGTGACCAAAACCATGTTCGGTGCTCGAAAAAGTGAAGCCTCATCGAGCCCGGATGATGGTTTTTGGAAATAGGTAAAACTTGTCCAAAGTGGTTCGTTCAGTCAAAATTTTTTTGTCCTCACTTATGGCTAAAATGAAGCCTGCCCACCAGAAATAAGCACAATTGGGCAAAAATTGACAATTTGGTGACCAAAACATTGTTCAGTGATCGAAAAAGTTAAGCCTCATCGATAATTTTTTTGGAAATAGGTAAAACTTGTCTAAAGTGGTTCGTTCAGTCATTTTTTTATTTTATCCCAAATTATGGCTAAAGTGGAGCCTGCTCACCAAATTAACACAAATTCCACTGAAATTGACGATTTGGTGACCAAAACAATGTTCGGTGATCAAAAAAGTTAAGCCTGATCGAGCGCGTATACTTTTTTCTCGAAATAGATAGAACTTGTCAAAAGTCGTTCATTCAGTCCATTTTTTTTATTTTATCCAAAACTATGGCTAAAGTGGAGCCTGCCCACAAAAAATTAACACAATTCGATTGAAATTGATGATTTGGTGACCAAAACATTGTTCGGTGATCGAAAATTTTAAGCCTCATCGAGCGTGGACACATTTTTGGAAATAGGTAAAGTTTTTCCAAGATGGTTCGTTCAGTCCATTTTCTATTTGATCCCCAATTATGGCTAAAGTGGAGCCTGCCCACAAAATTAACACAAATTCCACGGAAATTGACGATTTGGTGACCACAACAATGTTCGGTGATCGAAAAAGTTAAGCCTGATCGAGCGCGGATACTTTTTTAGGAAAAAGATAAAACTTGTCCAAAGTGGTTCGTTCAGTCCTTTTTTTATTTTATCCCCAACTATGGCTAAAGTGGAGCCTGCCCACCAACAATGAGCACAATTTGATTGAAATTGACGATCTGGTGACCAAAACAATTTTTGGCGATCGAAAAAGTTAAGCCTGATCGAGCGCGGATACTTTTTTCTGTAAATAGATAAAACTTGTCAAAAGTCGCTCGTTCAGTCTTTTTTTTATTTTATCCAAAACTATGGCTAAAGTGGAGCCTGTCCATCAAAAATGAGCACAATTTGATTAAAATTGACGTTTTGGTGACCAAAACAATGTTCGGTGATCGAAAAAGTAAAGCCTCATCGAGCGCGGATACTTGTTTTTGGAAATAGATAAAACTTGTCCAAAGTCGTTCGTTCAGTCCATTTTTTTATTTTATCCACAACTATGACTAAAGTGGAGCCTGTCCACCAAAAATGAGCAGAATTTGATTGAAATTGACAATTTAGCGACCAAAACATTGTTCGGTGACCAAGAAATAAAAGCCTCATCGAGCGCGGATACTTTTTTGGAAATAGGTAAAATTTGTCCAAGGTGGTTTGTTCAGTCCATTTTCTATTTTATCCCCAATTATGGCTAAGGTGGAGCCTGCCCACCATATTAACACAAATTCCACTGAAATTGACGATTTGGTGACCAAAACAATGTTCGGTGATGAAAAAAGTTAAGCCTGATCGAGCACGGATACTTTGTTTTGGAAAAAGATAAACCTTGTCCAAAGTGGTTTGTTCAGTCCATTTTTTTAATTCTATACCCAATTATGGCTAAATTGGAGCCTGCCCACAAAAATGAGCCCAAATTCCACTGAAATTGACGATTTGGTTACCAAAACAATGTTCGGTGATCGAAAAAGTTAAGCCTCATCGAGCGCGGATTCTTTTTTTGGAAATAGATAAAACCTGTCCAAAGTGGTTCGTTCAGTCCAATTTTTTTGATTTTTTCCTCACTTATGGCTACAGTTGAGCCTGCCCACCATAAATGAGCACAATTTGACTGAAATTGACGTTTTGGTGACCAAAACAATTTTTGGTCATCGAAAAAGTTAAGCCTCATCGAGCGCGGATTCTTTTTTTGGAAATAGACAAAACCTGTCCAAAGTGGTTCGTTCAGTCCATTTTTTTAAATTTTTTCCTCACTTATGGCTACAGTGGAGCCTGCCCACCATAAATGAGCACAATTTGACTGAAATTGACGTTTTGGTGACCAAAACAATTTTAGGTGATCGAAAAAGTTAAGCCTCATCGAGCGCGGATTCTTTTTTTGGAAAAAGATAAAACCTGTCCAAAGTGGTTCGTTCAGTCCATTTTTTTTTGTTTGTTCCTCACTTATGGCTACAGTGGAGCCTGCCCACCATAAATGAGCACAATTCGACTGAAATTGATGTTTTGGTGACCAAAACAATTTTCGGTGATCGAAAACTTTAAGTCTCATCGAGCGCTGATACTTTTTTTGGAAATAGATAAAATTCATCCAAGATGGTTCGTTCAGTCCATTTTCTATTTTATCCCCAATTATGGCTAAAGTCGAGCCTGCCCACCAAATTAACACAAATTCCACTGAAATTGACGATTTGGTGACCAAAACAATGTTCGGTGATCGAAAAAGTCAAGCCTGATCGAGCGCGAATACTTTTTTGGGAAAAAGATAAAACTTGTCCAAAGGGGTTCGTTCAGTCCGTTTTTTTTATCCCCAACCATGGCTAAAGTGGAGCCTGCCCACCAACAATGAGCACAATTAGACTGAAATTGACGATCTGGTGACCAAAACAATGTTCGGCGATCGAAAAAGTTAAGCCTGATCGAGCGCGGATACTTTTTTCTGTAAATAGATAAAACTTTTCCAAAGTCGTTTGTTCAGTCCATTTTTTCTTATTTTATCCACAACTGTGGCTAAAGTGGAGCCTGGCCACCAAAAATGAGCACAATTCGATTGAAATTGACGTTTTGATGAACAAAACAATGTTCGGTGATCGAAAAAGTTAAGCCTCATCGAGCGCGGATTCTTTTTTTGGAAATAGACAAAACCTGTCCAAAGTGGTTCGTTCAGTCCATTTTTTTAAATTTTCTCCTCACTTATGGCTACAGTGGAGCCTGCCCACCATAAATGAGCACAATTTGACTGAAATTGACGTTTTGGTGACCAAAACAATTTTTGGTCATCGAAAAAGTTAAGCCTCATCGAGCGCGGATTCTTTTTTTGGAAATAGACAAAACCTGTCCAAAGTGGTTCGTTCAGTCCATTTTTTTAAATTTTTTCCTCACTTATGGCTACAGTGGAGCCTGCCCACCATAAATGAGCACAATTTGACTGAAATTGACGTTTTGGTGACCAAAACAATTTTAGGTGATCGAAAAAGTTAAGCCTCATCGAGCGCGGATTCTTTTTTTGGAAAAAGATAAAACCTGTCCAAAAGGGTTCGTTCAGTCCAATTTTTTTTGTTTGTTCCTCACTTATGGCTACAGTGGAGCCTGCCCAACATAAATGAGCACAATTCGACTGAAATTGATGTTTTGGTGACCAAAACAATTTTCGGTGATCGAAAACTTTAAGTCTCATCGAGCGCTGATACTTTTTTTGGAAATAGATAAAATTCATCCAAGATGGTTCGTTCAGTCCATTTTCTATTTTATCCCCAATTATGGCTAAAGTCGAGCCTGCCCACCAAATTAACACAAATTCCACTGAAATTGACGATTTGGTGACCAAAACAATGTTCGGTGATCGAAAAAGTCAAGCCTGATCGAGCGCGAATACTTTTTTGGGAAAAAGATAAAACTTGTCCAAAGGGGTTCGTTCAGTCCGTTTTTTTTATCCCCAACCATGGCTAAAGTGGAGCCTGCCCACCAACAATGAGCACAATTAGACTGAAATTGACGATCTGGTGACCAAAACAATGTTCGGCGATCGAAAAAGTTAAGCCTGATCGAGCGCGGATACTTTTTTCTTTAAATAGATAAAACTTTTCCAAAGTCGTTTGTTCAGTCCATTTTTTCTTATTTTATCCACAACTGTGGCTAAAGTGGAGCCTGGCCACCAAAAATGAGCACAAGTCGATTGAAATTGACGTTTTGATGAACAAAACAATGTTCGGTGATCGAAAAAGTTAAGCCTCATCGAGCGCGGATTCTTTTTTTGGAAATAGACAAAACCTGTCCAAAGTGGTTCGTTCAGTCCATTTTTTTAAATTTTCTCCTCACTTATGGCTACAGTGGAGCCTGCCCACCATAAATGAGCACAATTTGACTGAAATTGACGTTTTGGTGACCAAAACAATTTTTGGTCATCGAAAAAGTTAAGCCTCATCGAGCGCGGATTCTTTTTTTGGAAATAGACAAAACCTGTCCAAAGTGGTTCGTTCAGTCCATTTTTTTAAATTTTTTCCTCACTTATGGCTACAGTGGAGCCTGCCCACCATAAATGAGCACAATTTGACTGAAATTGACGTTTTGGTGACCAAAACAATTTTAGGTGATCGAAAAAGTTAAGCCTCATCGAGCGCGGATTCTTTTTTTGGAAAAAGATAAAACCTGTCCAAAAGGGTTCGTTCAGTCCAATTTTTTTTGTTTGTTCCTCACTTATGGCTACAGTGGAGCCTGCCCAACATAAATGAGCACAATTCGACTGAAATTGATGTTTTGGTGACCAAAACAATTTTCGGTGATCGAAAACTTTAAGTCTCATCGAGCGCTGATACTTTTTTTGGAAATAGGTAAAATTCATCCAAGATGGTTCGTTCAGTCCATTTTCTATTTTATCCCCAATTATGGCTAAAGTGGAGCCTGCCCACCAAATTAACACAAATTCCACTGAAATTGACGATTTGGTGACCAAAACAAAGTTCGGTGATCGAAAAAGTTAAGCCTGATCGAGCGCGAATACTTTTTTGGGAAAAAGATAAAACTTGTCCAAAGGGGTTCGTTCAGTCCATTTTTTTAATTCCCAACCATGGCTAAAGTGGAGCCTGCCCACCAACAATGAGCACAATTAGACTGAAATTGACGATCTGGTGACCAAAACAATGTTCGGCGATCGAAAAAGTTAAGCCTGATCGAGCGCGGATACTTTTTTCTGTAAATAGATAAAACTTTTCCAAAGTAGTTTGTTCAGTCCATTTTTTTTTATTTTATCCACAACTATGGCTAAAGTGGAGCCTGGCCACCAAAAATGAGCACAATTCGATTGAAATTGACGTTTTGATGACCAAAACAATGTTCGGTGATCGAAAAAGTGAAGCCTCATCGAGCGCGGGTACTTGTTTTTGGAAATAGATAAAACTTGTCCAAAGTGGTTCGTTCAGTCAATTTTTTCTTTATTTTGTCCTCACTTATGGCTTAAGTGAAGCCTGCCCACCAGAAATGATCACAATTGGACAAAAATTGACAATTTGGTGACCAAAACATTGTTGGGTGATTGAAAAAGTTAAGCCTCATCGAGCGCGGATAATTTTTTTTGGAAGTAGGTAAAACTTGTCCAAAGTTGTTCGTTCAGTCCATTTTTTTATTTTATTCACAACTATGGCTAAAGTGGAGCCTGCCCAACAACTTAACACAAATTTCACTGAAATTGACGTTTTGGTGACCAAAACAATTTTCGGTGATCGAAATTTTTAAGCCTCATCGAGCGCAGATACTTTTTTTGGAAATAGGTAAAATTCATCCAAGATGGTTCGTTCAGTCCATTTTTTTGTTTTATGGCCAAGTATGGCTAAAGTGGAGCCTGCCCACCATAAATGAGCACAATTCGACTGAAATTGACGATTTGGTGACCAAAACAATGTTCGGTGATCGAAAAAGTGAAGCCTCATCGAGCGCGGGTACTTGTTTTTGGAAATAGATAAAACTTGTCCAAAGTGGTTCGTTCAGTCAATTTTTTCTTTATTTTGTCCTCACTTATGGCTTAAGTGAAGCCTGCCCACCAGAAATGATCACAATTGGACAAAAATTGACAATTTGGTGACCAAAACATTGTTGGGTGATTGAAAAAGTTAAGCCTCATCGAGCGCGGATAATTTTTTTTGGAAGTAGGTAAAACTTGTCCAAAGTTGTTCGTTCAGTCCATTTTTTTATTTTATTCACAACTATGGCTAAAGTGGAGCCTGCCCAACAACTTAACACAAATTTCACTGAAATTGACGTTTTGGTGACCAAAACAATTTTCGGTGATCGAAATTTTTAAGCCTCATCGAGCGCAGATACTTTTTTTGGAAATAGGTAAAATTCATCCAAGATGGTTCGTTCA
This sequence comes from Convolutriloba macropyga, assembly GCF_964194025.1. Classification (NCBI taxonomy): domain Eukaryota; kingdom Metazoa; phylum Xenacoelomorpha; order Acoela; family Convolutidae; genus Convolutriloba; species Convolutriloba macropyga. Next base: position 63,714,780 of record NC_134475.1, read on the forward strand.
GTCCATTTTTTTGTTTTATGGCCAAGTATGGCTAAAGTGGAGCCTGCCCACCATAAATGAGCACAATTCGACTGAAATTGACGATTTGGTGACCAAAACAATGTTCGGTGATCGAAAAAGTGAAGCCTCATCGAGCGCGGGTACTTGTTTTTGGAAATAGATAAAACTTGTCCAAAGTGGTTCGTTCAGTCAATTTTTTCTTTATTTTGTCCTCACTTATGGCTTAAGTGAAGCCTGCCCACCAGAAATGATCACAATTGGACAAAAATTGACAATTTGGTGACCAAAACATTGTTGGGTGATTGAAAAAGTTAAGCCTCATCGAGCGCGGATAATTTTTTTTGGAAGTAGGTAAAACTTGTCCAAAGTCGTTCGTTCAGTCCATTTTTTTATTTTATTCACAACTATGGCTAAAGTGGAGCCTGCCCAACAACTTAACACAAATTTCACTGAAATTGACGTTTTGGTGACCAAAACAATTTTCGGTGATCGAAATTTTTAAGCCTCATCGAGCGCAGATACTTTTTTTGGAAATAGGTAAAATTCATCCAAGATGGTTCGTTCAGTCCATTTTTTTGTTTTATGCCCAAGTATGGCTAAAGTGGAGCCTGCCCACCAAATTAACACAAATTTCACTGAAATTGACGATTTGGTGACCAAAACAATGTTCGGTGATCGAAAAAGTTAAGCCTGATCGAGCGCGGATGCTTTTTTGGGAAAAAGATAAAACTTGTCCAAAGGGGTTCGTTCAGTCCATTTTTTTATCCCCAGCCATGGCTAAGGTGGAGCCTGCCCACCAACAATGAGCAAAATTAGACTGAAATTGACGATCTGGTGACCAAAAGAATGTTCGGCGATCGAAAAAGTTAAGCCTGATCGAGCGCGGATACTTTTTTCTGTAAAAAGATAAAACTTGTCCAAAGTCGTTTGTTCAGTCCATTTTTTTTTTCATTTTATCCACAACTTTGGCTGAAGTGGAGCCTGACCACCAGAAATGAGCTTAATTCGATTGAAATTGACGTTTTGATGACCAAAACAATGTTCGGTGATCGAAAAAGTGAAGCCTCATCGAGCGCGGATACTTGTTTTTGGAAATAGATAAAACTTGTCCAAAGTGGTTCGTTCAGTCAATTTTTTCTTTATTTTGTCCTCACTTATGGCTTAAGTGAAGCCTGCCTACCAGAAATGATCACAATTGGACAAAAATTGACAATTTGGTGACCAAAACATTGTTGGGTGATTGAAAAAGTTAAGCCTCATCGAGCGCGGATAATTTTTTTTGGAAGTAGGTAAAACTTGTCCAAAGTCGTTCGTTCAGTCCATTTTTTTATTTTATTCACAACTATGGCTAAAGTGGAGCCTGCCCAACAAATTAACACAAGTTTCACTGAAATTGACGTTTTGGTGACCAAAACAATTTTCGGTGATCGAAATTTTTAAGCCTCATCGAGCGCAGATACTTTTTTTGGAAATAGGTAAAATTCATCCAAGATGGTTCGTTCAGTCCATTTTTTTGTTTTATGCCCAAGTATGGCTAAAGTGGAGCCTGCCCACCAAATTAACACAAATTTCACTGAAATTGACGATTTGGTGACCAAAACAATGTTCGGTGATCGAAAAAGTTAAGCATGATCGAGCGCGGATGCTTTTTTGGGAAAAAGATAAAACTTGTCCAAAGGGGTTCGTTCAGTCCATTTTTTTAATCCCCAGCCATGGCTGAGGTGGAGCCTGCCCACCAACAATGAGCACAATTAGACTGAAATTGACGATCTGGTGACCAAAACAATGTTCGGCGATCGAAAAAGTTAAGCCTGATCGAGCGCGGATACTTTTTTCTGTAAAAAGATAAAACTTGTCCAAAGTCGTTTGTTCAGTCCATTTTTTTCATTTTATCCACAACTTTGGCTGAAGTGGAGCCTGACCACCAAAAATGAGCTTAATTCGATTGAAATTGACGTTTTGATGACCAAAACAATGTTCGGTGATCGAAAAAGTGAAGCCTCATCGAGCGCGGATACTTGTTTTTGGAAATAGATAAAACTTGTCCAAAGTGGTTCGTTTAGTCAATTTTTTCTTTATTTTGTCCTCACTTATGGCTTAATTGAAGCCTGCCCACCAGAAATGATCACAATTGGACAAAAATTGACAATTTGGTGACCAAAACATTGTTGGGTGATTGAAAAGTTAAGCCTCATCGAGCGCGGATAATTTTTTTTGGAAATAGGTGAAACTTGTCCAAAGACATTCGCTCAGTCCATTTTTTTTATTTTATCCACAACTATGGCTAAAGTGGAGCCTGCCCACCAAAAATGAGCACAATTTGATTAAAATTGACGATTTGGTGACCAAAACATTGTTCGGTGACCAAAAAATAAAAGCCTCATCGAGCGCGGATACTTTTTTTGGAAATAGGTAAAATTTTGTCCAAGGTGGTTCGTTGAGTCCATTTTCTATTTTATCCCCAATTATGGCTATAGTGGAGCCGGTCCACCAAATTAACACAAATTCCACTGAAATTGACGATTTGGTGACCCAAACAATGTTCGGTGATCGAAAAAGTTAAGCCTGATCGAGCGCGGATACTTTGTTTTGGAAAAAGATAAAACTTGTCCAAAGTGGTTTGTTCAGTCCATTTTATTAATTCTATACCCAATTATGGCTAAAGTGGAGCCTGCCCACAAAAATGAGCACAAATTCCACTGAAATTGACAATTTGGTTACCAAAACAATGTTCGGTGATCGAAAAAGTTAAGCCTGATCGAGCGCGGATACTTTTTTTGGAAGAAGATAAAACTTGTCCAAAGTGGTTCGTTCAGTCCATTTTTTTATTTTATCCCCAATTATGGCTAAAGTGGAGCCTGCCCACCAAAAAAATGAGCACAATTTAACTGAAATTGACGATTTGGTGACCAAAACAATGTTCGGTGATCGAAAAAGTTAAGCCTCATCGAGCGCGGATTCTTTTTTCTGGAAATAGATAAAACTTGTCCAAAGTGGTTCGTTCAGTCCATTTTTTTGTTTTATGCCCAATTATGGCTAAACTGGAGCCTGCCCACCAAATTAACACAAACTTCACTGAAATTGACGATTTGGTGACCAAAACAATGTTCGGTGATCGAAGAAGTTTAGCCTGATTGAGCGCGGATCCTTTTTTTGGATGTAGGTAAAACTTGTCCACAGTGGTTCGTTCAGTCCATTTTTCATTTTATCCTCACTTTTGGCTAAAGTGGAGCCTGCTCACCATAAATGAGCACAATTCGACTGAAATTGACGATTTGGTGACCAAAACAATGTTCGGTGATCGAAAACGTTAAGCCTCTTCGAGCGCGGATGCTTTTTTCTGGAAATAGATAAAACTTGTCCAAAGTCGTTTGTTCAGTCCATTTTTTTTATTCCATCCACAACTATGGCTAAAGTGGAGCCTTGCCAAAAAAATGAGCACAATTGGATTGAAATTGACGATTTGGTGACCAAAACAATGATCGGTGATTGAAAATTTAAGCCTCATCGAGCGCGGACACTTTTTTCTGGAAATAGATAAAACTTGTCTAAAGTGGTTCGTTCAGTCCATTTTTAAATTTATCCCAATTTACGGCTAAAGTGGAGCCTGCCCACCAAATTAACACAAATTTCACTGAAATTGACAATATGGTGACCAAAACAATGTTCGGTGATCGAAAAAGTTAAGCCTGATCGAGCGCGGATACTTTTTTTTTGAAAAACATAAAACTTGTCCAAAGTGGATCGTTCAGTCCATTTTTTTTTATTTTATCCCCAACTAGGGCTCAAATGGAGCCTGCCCATCAAAAAATGAGCTCCATAGGACTGAAATTGACGATTTGTTGACCAAAACAATGTTCGGTGATCAAAAAAGTTAAGCCTCATCGAGCGCGGATACTTTTTTTTGAAAAAAATAAAACTTGTCCAAAGTGGATGGTTCAGACCATTTTTTTAATCCCCAACCATGGCTGAAGTGGAGCCTGCCCACCAACAATGAGCACAATTAGACTGAAATTGACGATCTGGTGACCAAAACAATGTTCGGCGATCGAAAAAGTTAAGCCTGATCGAGCGCGGATACTTTTTTCTGATAATAGTTAAAACTTGTGCAAAGTCGTTCGTAAAATCCATTTTTTAATTTTATTCCCAACTAGGGCTCAAATGGAGCCTGCCCACAAAAAATGAGCACATTTGGACTGAAAATGACGATTTGGTGAAAAAACACAATGTTCCGTGATCGAAAAAGTTAAGCCTGATCGAGCGCGGATACTTTTTTTTGAAAAAAATAAAACTTGTCCAAAGTGGATGGTTCAGACCATTTTGTTAATTTTATCCCCAACTAGGGCTCAAATGGAGCCTGCCCACAAAAAATGAGCTCCATTGGACTGAAATTGACAATTTGTTGACCAAAACAATGCTCGGTGATCAAAAAAGTGAAGCCTCATCGAGCGCGGATACTTTTTTCTGGAAATAGATAAAACTTGTCCAAAGTCGTTCGTTAAGTCCATTTTTTTATCCCCAACTAGGGCTCAAATGGAGCCTGCCCACAAAAATTGAGCACAATTGGACTGAAATTGACGATTTGTGAAAAAAAAACAATGTTCGGTGATCGAAAAAGTTAAGCCTGATCGAGCGCGGATACTTTTTTTTGAAAAAATTAAAACTTGTCCAAAGTGGATGGTTCAGACCATTTTTTTATTTTATCCCCAACTAGGGCTCAAATGGAGCCTGCCCACCAAAAATGAGCTCCATTGGACTGAAATTGACGAGTTGTTGACCAAAACAATGTTCGGTGGTCGAAAACGTTAAGCCTCTTCGAGCGCGGATGCTTTTTTCTGGAAATAGATAAAACTTGTCCAAAGTCGTTTGTTCAGTCCATTTTTTTTATTTCATCCACAACTATGGCTAAAGTGAAGCCTGCCCACCAAAATGAGCACAATTTGACTCAAATTGACGATTTGGTGACCAAAACAATGTTCGGTGATCGAAAACGTTAAGCCTCTTCGAGCGCGGATGCTTTTTTCTGGAAATAGATAAAACTTGTCCAAAGTCGTTTGTTCAGTCCATTTTTTTTATTTCATCCACAACTATGGCTAAAGTGAAGCCTGCCCACCATAAATGAGCACAATTCGACTGAAATTGACGATTTGGTGACCAAAACAATGTTCTGTGATCGAAAACGTTAAGCCTCTTCGAGCGCGGATGCTTTTTTCTAGAAATAGATAAAACTTGTCCAAAGTCGTTTCTTCAGTCCATTTTTTTTATTTCATCCACAACTATGGCTAAAGTGAAGCCTGCCCATCATAAATGAGCACAATTCGACTGAAATTGACGATTTGGTGACCAAAACAATGTTCGGTGATCGAAAACGTTAAGCCTCTTCGAGCGCGGATGCTTTTTTCTAGAAATAGATAAAACTTGTCCAAAGTCGTTTCTTCAGTCAATTTTTTTTATTTCATCCACAACTATGGCTAAAGTGAAGCCTGCCCATCATAAATGAGCACAATTCGACTGAAATTGACGATTTGGTGACCAAAACAATGTTCGGTGATCGAAAACGTTAAGCCTCTTCGAGCGCGGATGCTTTTTTCTAGAAATAGATAAAACTTGTCCAAAGTCGTTTGTTCAGTCCATTTTTTTTATTTCATCCACAACTATGGCTAAAGTGAAGCCTGCCCATCATAAATGAGCACAATTGGACTGAAATTGACGATTCGGTGACCAAAACAATGTTCGGTGATCGAAAACGTTAAGCCTCTTCGAGCGCGGATGCTTTCTTCTAGAAATAGATAAAACTTGTCCAAAGTCGTTTATTCAGTCCATTTTTTTTATTTCATCCACAACTATGGCTAAAGTGGAGCCTTCCCACAAAAAATGAGCGCAATTGGATTGAAATGGACGATTTGGTGACCAAAACAAAGTTCGGTGATCAAAAAATTTAAGCCTCATCGAGCGCGAGTACTTTTTTCTGGAAATAGATAGAACTTGTCAAAAGTCGGTCATTCAGTCCATTTTTTTTATTTTATCCAAAACTATGGCTAAAGTGGAGCGTGCCCACAAAAAATTAGCACAATTCGATTGAAATTGATGATTTGGTGACCAAAACATTGTTCAGTGATCGAAAACGTTAAGCCTCATCGAGCGCGTATACTTTTTTCTGGAAATAGATAGAACTTGTCAAAAGTCGTTCATTCAGTCCATTTTTTTGTTTTATCCAAAACTATGGCTAAAGTGGAGCCTGCCCACAAAAAATTAGCACAATTCGATTGAAATTGATGATTTGGTGACCAAAACATTGTTCGGTGATCGAAAACGTTAAGCCTCTTCGAGCGCAGATGCTTTTTTCTGGAAATAGATAAAACTTGTCCAAAGTCGTTTGTTCAGTCCATTTTTTTTATTTCATCCAAAACTATGGCTAAAGTGAAGCCTGCCCATCATAAATGAGCACAATTCGACTGAAATTGACGATTTGGTGACCAAAGCAATGTTCGGTGATCGAATACGTTAAGCCTCTTCGAGCGCGGATGCTTTTTTCTGGAAATAGATAAAACTTGTCCAAAGTCGCTTGTTCAGTCCATTTTTTTATTTCATCCACAACTATGGCTAAAGTGAAGCCTGCCCACCATAAATGAGCACAATTCGACTGAAATTGACGATTTGGTGACCAAAACAATGTTCGGTGATCGAAAACGTTAAGCCTCTTCGAGCGCGGATGCTTTTTTCTGGAAATAGATAAAACTTGTCCAAGGTCGTTTGTTCAGTCCATTTTTTTTATTCCATCCACAACTATGGCTAAAGTGAAGCCTGCCCAACAAAAATGAGCACAATTCGACTGAAATTGACGATATGGTGGTCAAAACAATGTTCGGTGATCGAAAACGTTAAGCCTCTTCGAGCCCGGATGCTTTTTTCTGGAAATAGATAAAACTTGTCCAAAGTCGTTCGTTCAGTCCATTTTTTTTTATTTCATCCACAACTATGGCTAAAGTGAAGCCTGCCCACCAAAAATGAGCACAATTCGATTGAAATTGACAATTTGGTGACCAAAACAATGTTCGGTGATCGAAAAAGCTAAGCCTGATTGAACGCGGATACTTTTTTCTGGAAATAGATAAAACTTTTCCAAAAACGTTCGTTCAGTCCATTTTTTAAATTGATTCACAGCTATGGCTGAACTGGAGCCTGCCCACCAAAAATGAGCACAATTCGATTGAAATTGACAATTTCGTGACCAAAACAATGTTCGGTGATCGAAAAAGTTAAGCCTCATTGAGCGCGGAGACTTTTTTTCTGGAAATAGTTAAAACTTGTCCAAAGTCGTTCGTTCAGTCATTTTTTTTTATTTTATCCACAACTATCGCTAAAGTGGAGCCTGCACACCAAAAATGAGCACAATTCGATTGAAATTGACAATTTGGTGACCAAAGCAATGTTCGGTGATCGAAAAAGTTAAGCCTGATTGAACGCGGATACTTTTTTCTGGAAATAGAAAAAACTTGTCCAAAGTCGTTCGTTAAGTCCATTTTTTAAATTTATCCACAACTATGGCTGAACTGGAGCCTGCCCACCAAAAATGAGCACAATTTGACGGAAATTGACGATTTGGTGACCAAAAGAATTGTTCGGTGATCGAAAAATTTAAGCCTCATCGAGCGCGGATACTTTTTTTAGAAATTGATAAAAACTGTCCCAAGTCATTCGTTCAGTCCAATTTTTTTATTTTACCCTCATTTATGGCTAAAGTGGAGCCTGCCCACCATAAATGAGCACAATTCGACTGAAATTGACGATTTGGTGACCAAAACAATGTTCGGTGATCGAAAAATTTAAGCCTCATTGAGCGCGGATACTTTTTTCTGGAAATAGATAAAACTTGTCCAAAGTGGATCGTTCAGTTCATTTTTTTATTTTATCCCCAACCATGGCTAAAGTGGAGCCTGCCCACCACAAATGAGCACAATTCGACTGAAATTGACAATTTGGTGACCAAAACAAGGATTGATCAAAAAAACTAAGCCTCATCGAGCGCAGATACTGTTTTGGAAACACATAAAACCTGTCCGATTGGTGGTTCGTTCAGTCCAATTTTTTTTTATTTTATCCCCAATTATGACTAAAGTGGAGCCTGCCCACCATAAATGAGCACAACTCGACTGAAATCGACGATTTGGTGACCAAAACAATGTTCGGTGATCGAAAAAATTAAGCCTCATTGAGCGCGGATACTTTTTTCTGGAAATAGATAAAACTTGTCCAAAGTGGTTCGTTCAGTCCATTTTTTATTTTATCCCCAATTATGGCTAAGGTGGAGCCTGCCCACCAAAATGAGTACAATTGGATTGAAATTGACGATTTGGTGACCAAAACAATGTTCGGTGATCGAAAAAGTTAAGCCTGATCGAGCACTGATATTTTTTTTGCAAAAACATAAAACTTGTCCAAAGTGGATCGTTCTGTTCATTTTCTTATCCCCAACTATGGCCAAAGTGGAGCCTGCCTACCAAAAATGAGCACAATTGGCCTGAAATTGACAATTTGATGACCAAAACAATGTTCGGTGATCGAAAAGGTTAAGCCTGATCGAGCGCGGATACTTTTTTTTGGAAAAAGATAAAACTTGTACAAAGTGGATCGTTCAGTTCATTTTTTTAATCCCCAACTAAGGCTAAAGTGGAGCCTGCCCACCACAAATGAGCACAATTCGACTGAAATTGAGAACTTGGTGACCAAAAACAAGGTTTGGTGATCGAAAAATTTAAGCCTCATTGAGCGCGGATACTTTTTTGGAAATAGATAAAACCTGTACGATTGGTGGTTCGTTCAGTCCAATTTTTTTTATTTTATCCCCAATTATGGCTAAAGTGGAGCCTGCCCACCATAAATGAGCACCTGTCCACCAAATTAACACAAATTCCACTGAAACTGACGATTTGGTGACCAAAACATTTTTCGGTGATCGAAAAAGTTAAGCCGCATCGAGGCGGATACTTTTTTTGGAAATATGTAAATTTTGTCCAGAGTGGTTCGTTCAGTCCATTTTATTTATTTTATCCCCAATTATGGCTAAAGTGGAGCCTGCCCACCATAAATGAGCACCTGTCCACCAAATTAACCCAAACTCCACAGAAATTGACAACTTGGTGACCAAAACAATGTTCGGTGATCGAAAAGGTTAAGCCTGATCGAGCGCGGATACTTTTTTTTGGGAAAAAAAAACTTGTCCAAAGTGAATCGTTCAGTCCATTTTTTTATTTTAACCCCAGCTATGGCTAAAGTGGAGCCCGCCCACCAAATTAACACAAATTCCACTAAAATTGACGATTTGGTGACCAAAACAATTTTCGTTGATCGAAAAATTAAGCCTGATCGAGCGCGGATACTTTTTTTCGGAAAAAAAAGATAAAACTTGTCCAAAGTGGATCGTTCAGTTCATTTTTTTATTTTATCCCCAACTATGGCTAAGGTGGAGCCTGCCCACCAGAAATGAGCACAATTCGACTGAAATTAACAATTTGGTCACCAAAACAATGCTCGTTGATCGAAAAAGTTAAGCCTCATCGAGGCGGATAGTTTTTTTTGAAATAGATAAAACTTGTCCAAAGTGGTTCGTTCAGTCCATTTCTTTATTTTATCCCCAATTATGGCTAAAGTGAAGCATGCCCATCAAATTAACACAAATTGCACTGAAATTGATGATTTGGTGACCAAAACAGTGTTCGGATCGAAAAAGTTAAGCCTGATCGAGCGCAGATACTTTTTTGGGGAAAAGATAAAACTTGTCCAAAGTGGATCGTTCAGTCCATTTTTTTATTTTACCCCAACTATGGCTAAAGTGGAGCCCGCCCACCAAATTAACACAAATTCCACTAAATTGACGATTTGGTGACCAAAACAATTTTCGTTGATCGAAAAATTAAGCCTGATCGAGCGCGGATACATTTTTTTGGAAAAAAAGATAAAACTGGTCCAAAGTGGATCGTTCAGTTCATTTTTTTTATTTTATCCCCAACTATGGCTAAGGTGGAGCCTGCCCACCATAAATGAGCACAATTCGACTGAAATTAACAATTTGGTGACCAAAACAATGTTCATTGATCGAAAAAGTCAAGCCTCATTGAGCGCGGATACTTTTTTTGAAATAGATAAAATTGTTCAAAGTGGTTCGTTCAGTCCATTTTTTTATTTTATCCCCAATTATGGCTGAAGTGGTGCCTGCCCACCAACAATGAACACAATTTGATTGAAATTGACGATTTGGTGACCAAAACAATTTTCGGTGATTGAAGAAGTTAAGCCTCATCGAGAGCGGATACTTTTTTGGAAATAGGTAAAACTTGTCGAAAGTCGCTCGTTCAGTCCATTTTTTTATTTTATCCACAACTATGGCTAAAGTGGAGCCTGCCCTCCAAAAATGAGCACACATTGATTGAAATTGACAATTTGGTGACCAAAATAATGTTTGGTGATCGAAAAAGTTAAGACTGATCGAGCGCGGATACTTTTTTCTGGAAATAGATAAAACTTGTCCGAAGTCGTTCGTTCAGTCCATTTTTTAATTTTATCCACAATTATGGCTAACGTTGAGCCTGTTCACCAAGAACGAGCATAATTTCACGGAAATTGACAGTTTGGTGACCAAAATAATTGTTCGGTGATCGAAAAAGCTAAGCCTCATCGAGGGCGAATACTTTTTTTTAGAAATAGTTAAAACCTGTCCAAAGTCCTTCGTTTAGTCCAATTTTTTTCATTTACCCTCTTTTATGGCTAAAGTGGAGCCTGCCCACCATAAATGAGCACAATTTGACTGATATTGACCATTTGGTGACCAAAACATTGTTCGGTGATCGAAAAAGTTAAGCCTCATCGAGCGAGGATACTTTTTCTGGAAATAGATAAAGATTGTCGAATTTCTTTCATTCAGTCCATTTTTTTATTTTATCCACAACTATGGCTAAAATGGAGCCTGCCCTCCAAAAATGAGCACACATTGATTGAAATGGACAATTTGGTGACCAAAACAATGTTCGGTGATCGAAAAAGTTAAGCCTCATCGAGGCGGATACTTTTTTTCGAAATAGGTAAAACTTATCCAAAGTGGTTCGTTCAGTCCATTTTTTTTATTTTATCCCCAATTATGGCTGAAGTGGAGCCTGCCCACCAAATTAACACAAATTCCACTGAAATTGATTATTTGGTGACCAAAACAATTATCGGATCAAAAAAGTTAAGCCTGATCGAGCGCGAATACTGTTTTTTTGGAAAAAGATAAAACTTGTACGAAGTGGACCGTTCAGTCCATTTTTTTATTTTATCCCCAACTATGGCTAAAGTAGAGCCTGCCCACAAATATTGAGCACAATTCGACTGAAATTGTCGATCTGGTGACCAAAACAATGTTCGTTGATCGAAAAATTAAGCCTGATCGAGCGCGGATATTTTTTTCTGGAAATAGATAAAACTTGTCCAAAGTCGTTCGTTCAGTCCATTTTTTTAAAATTTTATCCACAACTATGGCTAAAATGGAGCCTGCCCTCCAAAAATGAGCACACATTGATTGAAATGGACAATTTGGTGACCAAAACAATGTTCGGTGATCGAAAAATTTAAGCCTCATCGAGGCGGATACTTTTTTTCGAAATAGGTAAAACTTATCCAAAGTGGTTCGTTCAGTCCATTTTTTTATTTTATCCCCAACTATGGCTAAAGTAGAGCCTGCCCACAAATATTGAGCACAATTCGACTGAAATTGTCGATCTGGTGACCAAAACAATGTTCGTTGATCGAAAAATTAAGCCTGATCGAGCGCGGATATTTTTTTCTGGAAATAGATAAAACTTGTCCAAAGTCGTTCGTTCAGTCCATTTTTTTTAAAATTTTATCCACAACTATGGCTAATGTGGAGCCTGCCCACCAAAGATGAGCACAATTCGATTGAAATTGACGATTTGGTGACCAAAACAATGTTCAGTGATCGAAAAAGTTGAGCCTCATCGAGGCGGATACTTTTTTTGGAAATAGGTAAAACTTGTCGAAAGTCGTTCGTTCAGTCTGTTTTTTTAATTTTATCCACAACTCTGGCTAAAGTGGAGCCTTCCCACCAAAAATGAGCACAATTCGATTGAAATTGACGATTTGGTGACCAAAACAATGTTCGGTGATTGAAGAAGTTAAGCCTCATCGAGAGCGGATACTTTTTTTGGAAATAGGTAAAACTTGTCGAAGGTCGTTTGTTCAATTCAATTTTTTTTTATTTTATCAACAACTATGGCTAAAGTGGAGCCTGCCCACCAAAAATGAGCACAATTTGATTGAAATTGACGATTTGGTGACCAAAACAATGTTCGGTGATCGAAAAAGTTAAGCCTCACCGAGCGCGGATACTTTTTTCTGGAAATAGATAAAACTTGTCAAAAGTCGTTCGTTCAGTCCATTTTTATTTTATCCCCAATTATGGCTAAAGTGGAGCCTGCTCACCAAAAATGAGCACAATTTGACTGAGAATGACGATTTGGTGACCAAAACAATGTTCGGTGATTGAAGAAGTTAAACCTCATCGAGCGCGGATACTTTTTTCTGGAAATAGATAAAACTTGTCAAAAGTCGTTCTTTCAGTCCATTTTTATTTTATCCACAATTATGGCTAAAGTGGAGCCTGCCCACCAATGATGAGCACAATTCGACTGAAAATGACGATTTGGTGACCAAAACTATGTTCGGTGATTGAAGAAGTTAAGCCTCATCGAGCGCGGATACTTTTTTCTGGAAATAGATAAAACTTGTCAAAAGTCGTTCGTTCAGTCCATTTTTATTTTATCCACAACTATGGCTAAAGTGGAGCCTGCCCACCAATGATGAGCACAATTCGATTGAATTTGACGATTTGGTGACCAAAGCAATGTTCGGTGATCGAATACGTTAAGCCTCATCGAGCGCGGATACTTTTTTTGGAAATAGGTAAAACTTGTCGAAAGTCGTTTGTTCAATTCATTTTTTTTTATTTTATCAACAACTATGGCTAAAGTGGAGCCTGCCCACCAAAAATGAGCACAATTTGATTGAAATTGACGATTTGGTGACCAAAACAATGTTCGGTGATCGAAAAAGTTAAGCCTCACCGAGCGCGGATACTTTTTTCTGGAAATAGATAAAACTTGTCAAAAGTCGTTCGTTCAGTCCATTTTTATTTTATCCCCAATTATGGCTAAAGTGGAGCCTGCTCACCAAAAATGAGCACAATTCGACTGAGAATGACGATTTGGTGACCAAAACAATGTTCGGTGATCGAAAAAGTTAAGCCTCACCGAGCGCGGATACTTTTTTCTGGAAATAGATAAAACTTGTCAAAAGTCGTTCGTTCAGTCCATTTTTATTTTATCCCCAATTATGGCTAAAGTGGAGCCTGCTCACCAAAAATGAGCACAATTCGACTGAGAATGACGATTTGGTGACCAAAACAATGTTCGGTGATTGAGGAAGTTAAACCTCATCGAGCGCGGATACTTTTTTCTGGAAATAGATAAAACTTGTCAAAAGTCGTTCTTTCAGTCCATTTTTATTTTATCCACAATTATGGCTAAAGTGGAGCCTGCCCACCAATGATGAGCACAATTCGACTGAAAATGACGATTTGGTGACCAAAACAATGTTCGGTGATTGAAGAAGTTAAGCCTCATCGAGCGCGGATACTTTTTTCTGGAAATAGATAAAACTTGTCAAAAGTCGTTCGTTCAGTCCATTTTTATTTTATCCACAACTATGGCTAAAGTGGAGCCTGCCCACCAATGATGAGCACAATTCGATTGAAATTGACGATTTGGTGACCAAAACAATGTTCGGTGATTGATGAAGTTAAGTCTCATCGAGCGCGGATACTTTTTTCTGGAAATAGATAAAACTTGTCAAAAGTCGTTCGTTCAGTCCATTTTTATTTTATCCACAACTATGACTAAAGTGGAGCCTGCCCATCAATGATGAGCACAATTTGATTGAAATTGACTATTTGGTGACCAAAACAATGTTCGGTTATCAAAAAAGTTGAGCCTCATCGAGGCGGATACTTTTTTTGGAAATAGGTAAAACTTGTCCAAAGTGGTTCGTTCAGTCCATTTTTTTATCCCCAATTATGGCTAAAGTGGAGCCTGCCCACCAAAAATGAGCACAATTCGACTGAAATTGACGATTTGGTGACCAAAACAATGTTCGGTGATTGAAGAAGTTAAGCCTCATTGAGCGCGGATACTTTTTTCTGGAAATAGATAAAACTTGTCGAAAGTCGTTCGTTCAGTCCATTTTTTTATTTTATCCACAACTATGGCTAAAGTGGAGCCTGCCCACCAATGATGAGCACAATTCGATTGAAATTGACGATTTGGTGACCAAAACAATGTTCGGTGATTGATGAAGTTAAGCCTCATCGAGCGCGGATACTTTTTTCTGGAAATAGATAAAACTTGTCAAAAGTCGTTCGTTCAGTCCATTTTTATTTTATCCACAACTATGACTAAAGTGGAGCCTGCCCATCAATGATGAGCACAATTCGATTGAAATTGACTATTTGGTGACCAAAACAATGTTCGGTTATCAAAAAAGTTGAGCCTCATCGAGGCGGATACTTTTTTTGGAAATAGGTAAAACTTGTCCAAAGTGGTTCGTTCAGTCCATTTTTTTATCCCCAATTATGGCTAAAGTGGAGCCTGCCCACCAAAAATGAGCACAATTCGACTGAAATTGACGATTTGGTGACCAAAACAATGTTCGGTGATTGAAGAAGTTAAGCCTCATTGAGCGCGGATACTTTTTTCTGGAAATAGATAAAACTTGTCGAAAGTCGTTCGTTCAGTCCATTTTTTTATTTTATCCACAACTATGGCTAAAGTGGAGCCTGCCCACCAAAAATGAGCACAATTCGATTGAAATTGACGATTTGGTGACCAAAACAATGTTCGGTGATTGAAGAAGTTAAGCCTCATCGAGAGCGGATTTTTTTTTGGAAATAGGTAAAACTTGTCGAAAGTCGTTCGTTCAGTCCATTTTTTTTATTTTATCCACAACTATGGCTAAAGTGGAGCCTGCCCACCAAAAATGAGCACAATTCGATTGAAATTGACGATTTGGTGACCAAAACAATGTTCGGTGATCGAAAAAGTTGAGCCTCATCGAGGCGGATACTTTTTTTGGAAATAGTTAAAACTTGTCGAAAGTCGTTCGTTCAGTCCATTTTTTTTATTTTATCCACAACTATGGCTAATGTGGAGCCTGCCCATCAAAAATGAGCACAATTCGATTGAAATTGACGATTTGGTGACCAAAACAATGTTCGGTGATCGAAAAAATTGAGCCTCATCGAGGCGGATACTTTTTTTGGAAATAGGCAAAACTTGTCCAAAGTAGTTCGTTCAGTCCATTTTTTATTTTATCCCCAATTATGGCTAAAGTGGAGCCTGTCCACCAAAAATGAGCACAATTTGACTGAAATTGACGATTTGGTGACCAAAACAATGTTCGGTGATTGAAGAAGTTAAGCCTCATCGAGCGGGGATACTTTTTTGGAAATAGGTAAAACTTGCCGAAAGTCGTTCGTTCAGTCCATTTTTTTTTATTTTATCCACAACTATGGCTAAAGTGGAGCCTGCCCACCAAAAATGAGCACAATTTGATTGAAATTGACGATTTGGTGACCAAAACAATTTTCGGTGATGGAAGAAGTTAAGCCTCATCGAGAGCGGATACTTTTTTGGAAATAGGTAAAACTTGTCGAAAGTCGCTCGTTCAGTCCATTTTTTTATTTTATCCACAACTATGGCTAAAGTGGAGCCTGTCCACCAAAAATGAGCACAATTCGATTGAAATTGACGATTTGGTGACCAAAACAATGTTCGCTGATCGAAAAAGTTGAGCCTCATCGAGGCGGATACTTTTTTTGGAAATAGATAAAACTTGTCCAAAGTGGTTCGTTCAGTCCATTTGTTATTCTATCCCCAATTATGGCTAAAGTGGAGCCTGTCCACCAAAAATGAGCACAATTTGACTGAAATTGACGATTTGGTGACCAAAACAATGTTCGGTGATTGAAGAAGTTAAGCCTCATCGAGCGCGGATACTTTTTTTGGAAATAGGTAAAACTTGTCCAAAGAAGTTCGTTCAGTCATTTTTTTATTTTATCCCCAATTATTGCTAAAGGGGAGCCTGCCCACCAAAAATGAGCACAATTTGACTGAAATTGACAATTTGGTGACCAAAACAATGTTCGGTGATTGAAGAAATTAAGCCTCATCGAGCGCGGATACTTTTTTCTGGCAATAGATAAAACTTGTTGAAAGTCGTTCGTTCAGTCCATTTTTTTTTTATTTTATCCACAACTATGGCTAAAGTGGAGCCTGCCCAAAAAAATGAGCACAATTCGACTAAAGTTGACGATTTGGTGACCAAAACATTGTTCGGTGATTGAAGAAGTAAAGCCTCATCGAGCGCGGATACTTTTTCCTTGAAATAGATATACTTGTCCAAAGTCGCTCGTTCAGTCCATTTTTTTTTATTTTATCCACAACTATGGCTAAAGTGGAGCCTGCCCACCAAAAATGAGCACAATTCGATTGAAATTGACGATTTGGTGACCAAAACAATGTTTGGTGATCGAAAAAGTTGAGCCTCATCGAGGCGGATACTTTTTTTGGAAATATGTAAAACTTGTCGAAAGTCGTTCGTTCAGTCCGTTTTTTTTATTTTATCCACAACTATGGCTAAAGTGGAGCCTGCCCAACAAAAATGAGCACAATTCGAATAAAATTGACGATTTGGTGACCAAAACAATGTTCGGTGATTGAAGAAGTTGAGCCTCATCGAGCGCGGATACTTTTTCCTGGAAATAGATAAAACTTGTCGAAAGTCGCTTGTTCAGTCCATTTTTTTATTTTATCCACAACTATGGCTAAAGTGGAGCCTGCCCACCAAAAATGAGCACAATTCGATTGAAATTGACGATTTGGTGAACAAAACATTGTTTGGTGATTGAAGAAGTTAAGCCTCATCGAGCGCGGATACTTTTTTTTTGGAAATAAGTAAAACTTGTCCACAGTATTTCGTTCAGTCATTTTTTTTATTTTATCCCCAATTATGGCTAAAGTGGAGCCTGCCCACCAAAAATGAGCACAGTTTGACTGAAAATGACGATTTGGTGACCAAAACAATGTTCGGTGATTGAAGAAGTTAAGCCTCATCGAGCGCGGATACTTTTTTCTGGAAATAGTTAAAACTTGACAAAAGTCGTTCGTTCAGTACATTTTTTTGTTTTATCCACAACTATGGCTAAAGTGAAGCCTGCCCACCAAAAATGAGCACAATTCGATTGAAATTGACGATTTGGTGACCAAAACAGTGTTCGGTGATCGAAAAATTTGAGCCTCATCGAGGCCAATACTTTTTTTGGAAATAGATAAAACTTGTCCAAAGTAGTTCGTTCAGTCCACTTTTTATTTTATCTCCAACTATGGCTAAAGTGGAGCCCGCCCACCAAAAATGAGCAGAACTGGACTGAAGTTGACGATTTGGTGATTAAAACAAGGTTCGGTGATCGAAAAAGTTTAAGCCTCATCAAGCGCGGATACTTTTTTTGGAAATAGGTAAAACTTTTCCAAAGTTGTTTGTTCAGACTTCTTTTTATTTTATTCCCAATTATAGCTAAAATGGAGCCTGCCCGCCAAAAAGGAGCATAATTTGACAGAAATTGACAATTTAGTGACCAAAATAATTGTTCGGTGATCGAAAAAGTTAAGCGTGATTGAGCTCAGATACTTTTTTTGGATAAAAAAAACTTGTCCAAAGTGGATCTTTCAAATCTTTTTTTCATTTTATCCCCAACTATGGCTAAAGTGGAGCCTGCCCACCAAAACTGAGCACAACTGGACTGAAATTGACGATTTGGTGACCAAAACAATGTTCGGTGATCGAAAAAGGTAATCGTGATTGAGCTCAGATACTTTTTTTGGAAAAAAACTTGTCCAAAGTGGATCTTTCAAATCTTTATTTCTTTTTATCCCCAAATATGGCTAAAGTGGAGCCTGCCCACCAAAAATGAGCGCAATTGGACTGAAATTGACAATTTGGTGACCAAAACAATGTTCGGTGATCGAAAAAGTTTAAGCCTCATCAAGCGCGGATACTTTTTTTGGAAATAGGTTAAACTTTTCCAAAGTGGTTTGTTCAGACCTCTTTTTATTTTATTCCCAATTATAGCTAAAATGGAGCCTGCCCACCAAAAATGAGCATAATTTGACAGAAATTGACAATTTAGTGACCAAAATAATTGTTCGGTGATCGAAAAAGTTAAGCCTCGTCGAGCGCGGATACTTTATTAGAAATAGATAAAACCTATCCAAAGTCGTTCGTTCAGTCCATTTTTTTTATTTTACCCTTACGGTTTAAGTGGAGCCTGCCCACCAGAAATGAGCACAATTGGACAAAAATTGACAATTTGCTGACCAAAATATTGTTCGGTGATCGAAAAAGTTAAGCCTAATCGACCGCGGATACTTTTTTGGAAATATGTCAAACTTGTCCAAAGTGGATTTTTCAGTCCATTTTTTATTTTATCCCCAATTATGGCTAACGTGGAGCCTGCAAAAAAACCACCAAAAAATGAGCACAATTTAACTGAAATTGACGATTTGGTGACCAAACAATGTTCGGTGATCGAAAAAGTTAAGCCTCATCGAGAGCGGATACTTTTTTGGAAATAGATAAAACCTGGCCAAAGTGGTTCGTTCAGTCCAATTTTTTTTAAATTTTATCCTTACTTATTGCAAAAATGGAGCCTGCCCAACAGAAATGAGCACAACTGGACAAAAATTGACAATTTGGTAACCAAAAAATTGTTCGGTGATCAAAAAAGATAAGCCTCATCGAGCGCGGATACTTTTTTGGAAATAGGTAAAACTTGTCCAAAGTAGTTCGTTCAGTCTTTTTTTTATTTTATCCTCAATTATGGCTAAAATGGAGCCTGCCCACCATAAATGAGCACAATTTGACGAAAATTGACGATTTGGTGACCAAAACAATGTTCGGTGATCGAAAAACATAAGCCTCATTGAGCGCGGATACTTTTTGGAAAAAGATAAAATTTGTCCAATGTGGTTCGTTCGGTCCAATTTCTTTTGTTTTATCCCAATTATGGCTTAAGTGGTGCCTGTCTACCATAAATGAGCACAGTTAGACTGAAATGGACGATTTGGCGACCAAAACAATGTTCGGTGATCGAAAAAGTTAAGCCTCATCGAGCGCGGACACTTTTTGGAAATAGGTAAAACCAAAACAACGTTCGGTGATCGAAAAAGTTAAGCCTCATCGAGCACGGATACTTTTTTTGGAAATAGGTAAAAAGTAGAAGGTTCGTTCAGTTCATTATTTATCCCCAATTATGGTGAAAGTGGAGCCTGCCCACCAAAATTTAGCGCCATTGGACTAAAACTGAACTTAATAATTTCTGCAAGGGCGAAATCTAGAGAAATCAAAATTAGGAATACATACGGGACTATAAAATGTTGGGAATTTTGTTGTTCCGTTTACAGCCCAAACCCCCCCCCCCCCCCCCCCTCCTCGGTGATTTGTGGTACACTCAGTTAGAAAATATGGGTTATTACATTGTAATTCAGTTTTCAGTTATATTCAGTGGTCTCTGGGTTTGCAAATTAAATAAAATTAAACATGATTCCATGGTTTATCCCCCACCTCACTGTTGCCCACCCCCATCAAGCCGCCGATGCACGTTAGGCGGTTATGTTTTCCAAATTTTGCATTCGTTTCAGCCTTGGCAGCATTCAATCAATTCAATTCAGCATTCCGAGGTCGGTAATGGCATTTATAACTGGTCCTCCTGGCCACCATGCAAATTTGAGGAGGTCGGTGACGATGGAAAAGTGTGATCCATCATACATGGAAGTTGCGCAGCATTCAACGCAAGCTGCGGAAGGTTAGCCGGAGTTCGGCAGTGAGTTTGATAGCGTAGACTGAAAGCAAAACTAATTAATTAACTCCTTATCCTTTAACTCCTTTGTTTATCCAATATGTTCATGAATTAACTTTTCTTTTGAGGATATTTTGTGCATCGTAAAAGCATGATAAAGGCATTTGCAGAGAGGCATTTGCAGAGAGGCCTTATATAGCTAGCGGAGGCAATTTGTAGAGAGGCATTTAATTGCAGCGTGAACAGCGTATAGCAGCATTAATTGCAGCGCGCTAGAACAGTTGCAGCGTTTGAGATCAAAGAGTGGCGGCGTTCTTCAAATAACGATTAGCGTGGGTAATACGCATTATGAGTAGCTTAAAAGCAGAGTTAATTACATGCATGCACATATTGAAAACAGCATGTTAATTAACATGCGCATGAATAAAAGTCATCATTTACATGTCAACTGCATAAATGATTGCTGAAAATTGCCTTTTTCATGGTATAAAATGCCATGATCTTGATACTGTCATAATAAAAACAAATTACGTTTTTCCTGTTTCAACGCTGATTTTTAAATTATCCCGACTCCGGGTAGTGACCTACGCGACCAAATTTTTCAAACCAAAATGTATAAAGTGCTAAAATAACGCAATCTTGTCATTCGTGTTTCCCAATTTCTTTATTGTACTTTTGAGAAAAAATCAAAAAGAACATGTAATTTCAAGAGAAGTTCGAAAATGTGATCCTCTATCACTGAGTCAGGGTTTCTTTTACTGGTTTACTCAACATCCGAATTATTGGCTTTATTATTGTACTGCTAATTTTTTTTGACCAGTTGGCTTTTTTTATGCGTCTGCTTGTACCAATATTTTTATTTTTTCCCATTTGTAGTGCACACCATATAAATATTACGTTTGTTTTTTTTTCTCAAAGAAACTTTAGAAACGAATAATACTCTAACAGTTTGAAGATTCGGTTCCATTTTTTTGGTTTCTGGCGTTAAACGAAATTCGTAGTTTACGATCAGTTATTTTCAACTTGAGTTTTGTGATCACGTTTATCGAAATCACATTGGAGTTATTCAGGAATAAAGAATATCATTAACGGGAATTTCGTTGAATAAAAAGTATTAGATCGAATTGACAGCAAACTCGTACTTTCAAGCTGGAGTTGTCGAAAAGGAAGAGCATGTCCCTCTCTTCAATTGCTCGGGGCGTTTTTGTTGTTGGCAGTTTTATCCTTTGTACTCTGGCAACTATAAAACAGCACATCAAGACTCTTGTGTAACAATAATTACCAATTTGTAAAAAAAGTGCAAAAAAGTGAAACAACATTGATTAAAACATTGTTGTGGAAAATATCCGGTTTAATTACTTAATTTAAACTTCCTTTCCTCAATTTTTCCATTTTGTTCTGCCTTATTTCAAAACTTTCATAGATATTTCAATTCTAATTTGGAAAGATTTCGACGGTTTATATAAGGTCCGAGAATAAAAATAAGAGTTCCTCACTTCTTCCCGTCTCTCTACAATTTGCGGATTTCAGCCTCAATGAAAAAGGACGTTCTAGGAGCAAAAACCTAGGGGGTTACCGTAATCGTCCCCGAGTAAAAAAGCAAATAGAAAATCCAACTTTTCCCGATTTTCATCCATTTCCCGTCTTTTGGTCAGCGTTTTAAGAAGTAGCGTTTTTGGTTAGCTTTTTAAGAAGTATCTCCAATCTTAACGGTCGAGGGGGCAATTTTTTTCTCAGCATACATGTTTTTCAAAAACATCTGATGGTCTCATTTTCAAAAAATGAGTTTAACTGTCTACAAGCTAAGAGTATGGAAAAATTGCGATTTTTCAAATTTGCATTAAAAATTATCGTTTTCCTCATTGTTCAACAAACCAATTATATATCAATTGCTTATTTTCTCAAGGCAACTATTAAAAAAGTTATACCACTGTTTGAAGATTTCGTTCGATAAATCCTAGTTTTTGAGGTAAAACGAATTGTGACAAATGAAAAAAACACGTGAAAATGAAAATTGTGACGAAAAAAACACGTGCGTTTTGGGAGTCAAGAATATATGCCTAATAAGCGGGGAGTGAGTGGCAGAAAAAATCCAAAAAATCAACACCTATCGTTTGGATAGGTATCAAAGACAGCTCTGCATTTATCACAAAGTTGGACATTTTTTAAACTATTCAATTGAAATGTTTAAAAGTTCAAAACATTTTACTATTGATAATACAAAGTAAAAAATACAAAGTTCATAAATGAAACTTTAAAAATCTGCTTAATTTTTCACATTTTATGACTGTGGTGCAATCAAACAATCCTGTCTGTCTACTTGTGAGTTTTATTCAGCTGACTAATCAGTCTTTCCTTTTCACGACTTCCGAAGGGCAAACTGCAAAAATTGCAGTATTTATTAACCTTATTGAAACCATTCATTTTTTTCGTCAAAAAAACTATCGCCCGATTTGTCTTTTGGTGATGCTGATGTTCTGGAAGTTATCAGAACAGTCAGTTTCCAAAAGCTTTTTAAGGGCTAAAATTTTTCAAAATGCAATTTAAAAAATTCTGGCTTCGTCCAGGTAAGTCTTTCCAGCGTTCTCTTTCTTAAAACCTGTAAAACGATTGCGAAAGAGATTCAAACTCCGGAAATCAAACTTTTTAAATTGCTCGGAAGTTTTTTTGAAATTCTTATCGGTTTTTACATGATCTTGCATGTAGAACTTATTTTCGGTGGTACATAGTTTGTCTTGCGTTTTCTCTTATTTGTGCTTCAAAATTATACTTTAACATACTTGTCCATTGAGCAATCTTTTTCATTTGTACGAAAAACAAAAAAACAATTGCCTGCTTCTAAAGATGCTCATTGTTCTACATAGCAGCCTCAAATGTGGTACTAATGAATGTCATTTTTAAGTAGGTTGCTTCTATCTCCTATTCATTTTTGCTAGCACAATTCTTAAAGAAACTAAGAAGAGTAGACTTGATGACTTTCAATGTTGTCAACTACTCTTTCTTTTGGAGTTTGCGATTCTCCAAATTCTTTTCCTAGCCTCCATCTCGCAAAGTATATGTTGATGTTTTTTAATGATCGGTGATTTTTAAAAAGAATTATGAAAAAAACCAGCTTTCTCGTTACCTTTTTGCGTTTGAGTTTTGCACACCTGACCTTGAAACGATCCATAAAATCACCACATTGAATCACAATTATTTTTCCATTCAGATTTTTTTGTAAATTCAGGTACTCAAGATCAACTCTAAACAAATAAACGCTTGAACCCGCAACAATGCCCCAAAACTCGGCAAAACCACTCTCGCCTCAACTTTTTATTTTGAATTTCAAAAAGACCTTTTTAGAGTATAAAAAGTCAAGGAAAAACTATGATCGACTCATGAGCGACTGCGCGGCACCTAATTTTGCTATGAAAACTTCTTATTTACTCGGAAACTGAGCCATGTGTTATAGTTAATATTGACTCTCCCCCCTCCCCCAACGCTTTTAAAGTTTCTTATAACTCAAGGTCTAGACTGGTTTTCGAAGATGCAACTCGTAAAATTGTTTTCTGAAAAAAAAAGAAACAGCTGCAAAAGTCAGAATTCTTTTGTTTTCTTATATTTGATTCCGGTTGTACGCGCACTTAACTCACTTGGATGTTTTTCATTCTTAACTACGAAAAAAAAATCGCCAAAACTCCATAAGATTCCATTCCTTGCCCAATGAACGGATAGTAGTGGCCCGGACCTTAGTGCCATAGTAAATCAGAGATGAAACATTGTATTCCAATTGTATGTCGTTGGCCAGGTACTGTATAAGTGTATCCTAAGAGTATCTTGATACTCATGATCTGCAGTATAAGTCCCATAAATACTTTTTTTCTGAAAATAGACAGCAGCCTTGGTTTTGATTCTCATAAAGTTCATAGCAAAATCATAAAAATTTGTTAAATTTCGAATAAAAAATTGAAATTTTGGACGATGCATTTTTTGAGCATGACGATGACATACAATCTTAAAACTTCGCAAGAAACGTATTAAAATCAGCAAAAAACCCGCCAAAACCAGCAACTACACGCTTAAACCAGTATTTGCACGCCGGGACCCTGGAACTGACAAATTTTGCCGAAAATTGCACATTCTTATGTATTTGTTTCAGATTGTAATGGAATTTTCAAAATTTTTTATTTTTTGTGTACTTCCGTGGCTGCGGTTTTGAATATGATTAATTTTCTATGAATTCCTCAACAATTTCTGAATGATGTCAAAAGTGTCTTCAACGAGCCCTCTTCTTCAACCCCAGTCCACAGTGAACAGCCTGCGGATTCCATCGTTGTGGATCCATTCGCCGACTGTGCTCATGTTTCCTTCGGACTGGTTATGGCTGTGTTTGCATTCAAAGCGATGTTTGCATTCAGCAAATGATATCAGAGTGCGAATGGCAGCCCACGAACGAAATCAGAGTGCAAATGCCAGAATGAGAATGAGGTCAGAGTGCAAAATCCAGCAACTGCACAGAAAGCAGTTCCATTATGCTCAAATAATTCCATTGTGATAATTATTATGTAGCATGATAGTTTCAGTAACCGAAATTAAATCAACTATTATTCTTTTTTGTTTTTTACAGGCTTAGCTTATTGCCGGTTTTTTTTTGCTGTACAGGTCTGTTTAACTCTGATTTGAGCGCGGATCAGAGAGTGAAATCTGGAAATCAATTCTCGCCAGCCTTCGCTAAGTTTTAAAAATCAATGCTGTTTTTACTCTGTACAGTCTTCGAAAAACTTTTGTCTGAATTTACACTTTTCATGGTAAAAAAAGACATGACCAGAATATGATCATAGTAAAAATACAGACTGAGAAATGCTATGATTTAGCGCTGATTTACTATGTTACTATGACCCTAGGGCATTTATTATTTGGAAATTCTAACACAGCTGAGTTTTGCCTTTTTTCAAGCGAAATCTTGTTGTCTGGTTGTTTTTTTATTGATGTAAACAGCGGACGGAAAATTATTGGGAAAAGTTTAGGTTTATTTGGTTTGATGTATTTATTTTGCTTATGACATTCATTTTGTAGTTTTTTCGCTTGATAAATTACGGTTTCATAATTTTTCTTGATGGTTTAATTATTTAATGTGAATCTCACCTCACGGCCTTTATAACGTAGAGAATCCTGCTCAGGATTATAGGCCAAGCCGCTTTATAGTGGACAACAAGAAATAGAAATAAGAAATTGTTCGCAATGAAATAAATTCTGCTGTACGCTTTGAAAGTGTTCCCGAACATCTGGCTACGCTTGTATCGAATGAACAATGCAATGTACTTTTTGTGTGTATGCACAGTGTCGTAATAAGCGTGGGTCCAGGAATCAATCTCTGAAAAACTTTAATCAATAAATGATAATTTTGTTTCTGCGTAATCGCAGTGGAGCATCATTAGGCTTTGGGTCTGCATTAACAGTAGCCTGTTCTCAGCTGTCCTTTTTCTATTATTCCCCACATCTCAGACCGATTTAAATCAACCGAAATTAAATCAACTATTATTCTTTTTTGTTTTTTACAGGCTTAGCTTATTGCCGGTTTTTTTTTGCTGTACAGGTCTGTTTAACTCTGATTTGAGCGCGGATCAGAGAGTGAAATCTGGAAATCAATTCTCGCCAGCCTTCGCTAAGTTTTAAAAGTCAATGCTGTTTTTACTCTGTACAGTCTTCGAAAAATTTTTGTCTGAATTTACACTTTTCATGGTAAAAAAAGACATGACCAGAATATGATCATAGTAAAAATACAGACTGAGAAATGCTATGATTTAGCGCTGATTTACTATGTTACTATGATCCTAGGGCATTTATTATTTGGAAATTCTAACACAGCTGAGTTTTGCCTTTTTTCAAGCGACATCTTGTTGTCTGGTTGTTTTTTTATTGATTTAAACTGCGGACGGAAAATTATTGGGAAAAGTTTAGGTTTATTTGGTTTGATTTATTTATTTTGCTTATGACATTCATCTTGTAGTTTTTTCGCTTGATAAATTACGGTTTCATAATTTTTCTTGATTGTTTAATTATTTAATGTGAATCTCACCTCACGGCCTTTATAACGTAGAGAATCCTGCTCAAGATTATAGGCCAAGCCGCTTTATAGTGGACAACAAGAAATAGAAATAAGAAATTGTTCGCAATGAAATAGATTCTGCTGTACGCTTTGAAAGTGTTCGCGAACATCTGGCTACGCTTGTATCGAATTAACAATTCAATGTACTTTTTGTGTGTATGCACAGTGTCGTAATAAGCGTGGGTCTAGGAATCAATCTCTGAAAAACATTAATCAATAAATGATAAACTTGGTTCTGCGTAATCGCAGTGGAGCATCATTAGGCTTTGGGTCTGCATTAACAGTAGCCTGTTCTCAACTGTCCTTTTTCTATTATTCCCCACATCTCAGACTGTTCATTTATTGAGCATGAATGCTCCTTTTTGGGACTATAGACACTTTTTTTTTGCGTCTGAAACTTTCACGTGTGGTACCATCATTGCAGCCAACATTGGTCAGGCTATGGTCAAACTGTAGCTATGGT
Source organism: Convolutriloba macropyga (assembly GCF_964194025.1). Taxonomy (NCBI): domain Eukaryota; kingdom Metazoa; phylum Xenacoelomorpha; order Acoela; family Convolutidae; genus Convolutriloba; species Convolutriloba macropyga. The sequence goes on from NC_134475.1 coordinate 63,741,288, forward strand.
TAAGTAAGAGCTCATCCTCACACAGGCAGCTTCACAGAGGCCGGGGATTGAACTCTCAATCATTAGCGAGTCAACAACACACCTTACCTCTCGGCTATCACGCCACATGTAACATCATTCATCCAATTAATTCTGTTATGTGCAAAGAAATTGTGACGTTAATGCAGAAGTTAAAGACCAATTTTATCAGCACGGGTGAAACTGAACAAATGTAAAAGAAGTGGGATCTTTTCCGTTTGTGGCCCCTCAGCTAACTGGGCGCATATTATTTGCAACCCCCAGACGCACGTGCCATATTTCTACATGATGATTTACTTTATAATGGCATGTGCTTTTTAACTGGAGTGTGGGGGACGTACTGGGGGCACAAAGGGAAAGGAACCAGAAAGTGGAATGGGATCAAGAGTAAAACACATTTCTGTTCAGACGTAGTCAACCTCATAAAAAAGGCAAGCTTGTTTTGAAAGTCTCAAAAAAAGCTCTAGTTAGAATTACGTATTCGACGCTAAACATAAAACGTCTCATCGACCAAAATTTCTCAACACATTAAAAGCTGGACCTAATCACGCCCGGCAAATTTTAACAAGAAGTCTAACATACTCAAATAGCCAAATATCATTACATACCGAAAAATCAAAAATTGTATTTTCAACAGTTCAATAGAGTTCAAATGGAACCTAAGGATTTCTTCCAGGTTTCTTTGGCCCTAAATACATGACGGCAGAAGAGTTTGAATACCATAGGACTCCTCATTGTAGACTTTAGGATCTGAAATATCATTTTCGGCTTTGAAGAGTATTGGGGAAGATGGTCTAATTGGAACAACGGAGAACGAAATCATTCGAAACTTATCTACAGGTTTCATAATGTAACTGGAAATACCGAAAATACCGGAACAACAATCAGAGGAGGCATTAAATAGGGCAGAAAGAACAATGAAAAATGCGATGGAAAATGAAACTGGAAGCAAGTCAGAATCGATCAGAAACAAGTCCTACTTAAGTTCAGACTAGACACAACCTGTGCAGATATTACAGAACAAAGTTCTGAGGATGGATCGGCAACATCATTTCGAACAAAAGTTAGAACCGTGGACTCAAACAATCTAAATATTACTAGGATCTCTTCCGTTTGTGCCCCCCACCAGCTTTGTGGGCGCATATTATTTGCAACCCTCAGACGCACGTGCCATATGTTTACACGATGATTTACCATGTAATGATACGTTCTCTGTAACTGGGGCGCATAATGTACTGGGGGGGCACAAAGGAAAAGATCCGATCACTAAATAAATGTTGTGCAACAGAACAGATGATGAAAAGGAGTTGTGTAGGGAAAAACTTCATAGCAAGTGTTTGCTGAACTAAGGCAATGATCAGACCAACCAAGAAAAAGAAAAAATTGAAATCGACCAGAGGGGTAGGATTAAGAATCAGATGGAGATTTACACCTCAATGTCATCAAATTGGATTGTTGCGTGCACAATAGTGCATAATAGTGCCTTCAGGGACAAAAAATCTGTAAGCCAAAAGCAGCGAAACAGAAAAAGTACACTTCAGTTATGGAAGCCTTATAACAATATAACAATAGCATGCAAACAATATAGAACACCATGACAACCCAGGACGAGGTGGGCGACCCCAGCGAACTCTGATCAGACCAACCAGAACAAAATTGGTTCTGATCAGTCAGACCTGAGTCGCGCGCTGGGGCTACTGGGGCAAAAATTCAACGCATTCACCGCCAATCTTACATTTGGTTTTAACGTTTTCAGCGTCAACACCTTGGCCAGAGAGCGTTACCCATCAGCTGGCAAAGTTGATATTAAAGCCACTGCGTGCCAACTGATTCTAAATTGATCAAATTTTTAAGTTGAAAAAGTTGTCAGTTGGTTTATTAGCTGAGCTAACGGTTTTCTGCTTAATTCTAATTAATAACTTAAATCCATTTTTTTCGCGGATGTCTTTATTAGTGACTAGTTTTAGTATTTGAATCAACTTTTGACAGACATTGCTAGTTTTAACACGGTTATTCAATTATCTACCTATTTTAACCTATGTCGACTTCGATACAATAGAATGGACCATATATGGTAACCTAACAAACATAGCACGGATAAAACGGTCCCATATATGGTAACACTTTAATGAGTATTATTTCCGTTATGGAAGCGTATAACATCCACAGCAGAGAACACATGATGATAAGAAGTATGGTAAATCTTTTGGGAAGTTTATAGATACAGAACGATCGAAAAGAAGTCGAAAGGGTTGCAAATTGAGATCAAGATGCTAGTTAATTAAAAGCCAAAAATCTGTTGCAGTATTTATTGAAACAAAAGCCAGATGCGAAATTCAGTTTTTGTCATATAAAATATCTGTGGAGAGAAAATGGAAAAGCTGCTCACGTAAGTTTTTGTTCCTTTTGTATTTTCCATTTATTTCTAACGTATTGACAGTATTAACTCAAAAATTTCTTCACAAAAAATTTTTTCCATGTACAATTGACACTTTGGGGGGGTGAATAAGGGGGGGGGGATGGGTGAAGGAGTGGTGGATTACGGGGATCAAGGAAGGGTCCATAACGTTCGGACCCTAAAGAGGGGGGAGGGGGTCCATAAGGGCGGGGATTCCGAGATAATTTTCCAACTACCGTGAGCAGAAAAATAGCTGAAATGGAAGAAATGAGCTGAAATGGAAAGGGTGCGAATTAAGATAATTTGGTTTCTGCAACTTGGATGCTATAGTCAATTTTGTATAATGTGTCGTCTGTCTTAGTTTTATGGTGTTAGAGAAAGTCGGAGATAGATAGAGTGAGACGTTTGAACTGCTTTACAAAAAAAATATTAAAAATTCCCCTATTAAATGAAATCAAGTTTTTAACCTTTTTAGGACAACGAAACTTTTTTTATATAAATATCGAGAGCGTTTGAAAAGAAAACTATTATTTTTTTAATGGAACATATTTGTTAGAGTTTTACTGAGGTCGCAGTTACCAAGAGAAACAACTACTTTTTTCTATAACAATCCATGTCTTCTTCACATTTCTATGCAAGCTTTTTGCTAAATTTGAATTTGAGTTTACTAGATACATAACAATATTATTGCCTCGCTTCACAAAAATTTCCAAAGTTATTAAAGGTAGGACATTATTTGTATCTAGGAGGTTCAAGATGATGAACTACTCTTCAAGATGATGAACCTTAATGAGAACCAACTTTTTAAAGAAATCATCTAACAAGGTTTTGTTATCAAAAACCTATGTTTCGGAGAAACGTCGTAAAAAATTTTTGGAAGCATACTTGTTTAAAGTACATATATTTTCCTGTATTAAATCCGATTTCATAAGTAAATTGTAGGCTTTAGTCAGTAGTCTTTTTAGGGAATGCTGCATTTTTGCCGTTTTGAATTTAGCAGGCAATATCCAATTTGCTGATCCACTGCGAGTGTTTCGCCTGTGAGCTAAATTTTCTAGCTCACAGTAATTGAGTTTCGACTCACCCCTCAGTTGCAGGACACCTGGCGACATAATTCAAACTCTTAAACAGACAAAAAATTTTCCCTTATCACTATATCCGTGATTGTGTCAGTCCTCTTTCGTGAAAAGATGGTACGAAAAATTCTTTTTTTGTGATTGCTGAGTTTCTAAAAGATTAGTTTTGTAAGTGTTTCCTGATAATAGTAAACCGTAGCTAACTTTTAATTTGGCGAAAGCGTTGTAGAAATTTATCAACTGTTGTTTCGAGAAACAAGATAGGGCTTTAAACAGGACTCCGCAAAATTGTGATAGTTTTTTATCTAGTTGGACTATAAGTCACTTGAATCTTTTCGTCAAAAATTAAGCCAAGGTACTTCACAGTATCTTTGCATCGAAAATTTTGGCCAAGAAAGTCTACAGATTGAACAATTTTACCATAAGCTTAATAACAAGTTTTTTCTGTGTTTACTGTTGGGCCATTATTATCAAAACAACTTTGGCATGAGGTTAAATCGTTTTTGAAAGAACTTTTTATCGAAGTTATTTGAACTATATATGGTTGTATCATCAGCAAACATTGTACATTCAGAATTTTAAGAATATCTTTAAGCAATTCCAAGAAGTTTCCTCTGAAACCTGAATTATAAAGTTTTGTGAACAAAATATCGTGATTTATAGTGTCAAACGCTTCTCTGATATCAACAAAGAAAGCCTGCCCCCTCTTCACGGTTATCAATGGCCATTTGCATGAACTCGGTTTACTTAATGAGCGCTCTTAGATTGTTTTTTTTTGCGGTTTAAAACCTATCTCTTTGCTTGATAAGATTCCATATTTATTTCTAAAACCCAACATTCGTCTCTGCAACATTACCTCCTTAATTATAGAAATCAAACTTATTGGGCTGATTGGCCTATAACTGTTAGGCTCTTCTTTTTCTCCGGATTTAGAGAGTAGAATAACTTAAGCAGTTTTAAGTTGTTTTGTGTACAAACAGTGCTCAAAAAATAAGTTGAAGATATCTGCTAATGGTTTGAAGCTACGGTTTGTATAATTTTAAGCATGCTATTGCTCATGCCATCATGACCAACCGAGTTTTTGTTCTTTAAATTTTTTGAAAGACAAATGCACTTCTTGTGCCGTGGTAGGCTTAAAGAAAAAGGAATGACTTACTTTGTTTTGGCTAGGCGGCTTACTTATTATCTTAGATAGGTTCAAACCAACATTTGCAAAAAAGCTGTTAAATTTTTCTACGTCAATATAATGATTCAAAAGATATTTTAAAAACATTTTCAGAGATACCAAAATACATATCAAAATCAATCATAGCCAAGTTTCACAAATTTGAACTAAATATTGAGTGTGACTTCCCGCCACTATTTTTGTCTCGTGGGTTTAACTATGGTTTCAAATTGATGACGCAATTAAATTGAGTGATAATCAATTTCCCAATTGGGGTCTTTCCCAATATAGCCCCCAGCTTAGTGGAATTTTACCCCCCATAATGGGTGGGGGAGGGCTATAATTTTATGGGGGGGGGGGGGGGGGGCTATAATGGTAAAGACCCCCCAATTCCACTACAACGGTCTTTTCTGTCTCACTTCATGCTATGTGTTGTGCTTGGTTCCACGAGGTTCATTCCCATTAAAGAATCCATCTTTCTGAAGTCCAAGTGCCATTATGTTAATTTTTTTTGACCGAAACAGACGGAATGATTTCAATTCCATACAATAATGTACAACTGCGATTTAAAGTTTCAATTAAACATGACTTAAGGGTGGGTTTTCATTTTCCTCGTTGTAGAACAGTCTTGTTTATCAAACAATCTGACTCTCACGTTAATTCCACAGGACAAATTTTGCGTAATATTTCCTTTATTTTTCCTTTATCTCTTTTACTTAAAAAACTCGATGACAATTCATGATAACGATTCAACAGCGTACTGATTGTCAGCATAGGTTACATGAAAATTTAGCCAACGCCAAAGTACCCTATTCCCATTGAGATTTTCGTTCCATATTCCGAGTGCTAATTAGCAGAAAATAGCTCCTACACGTATGATTTAACAAGCGGACAAATTAATCCCATGTTCGTTTGTGATAGTTTCATATTAGTCCCACGAGCAGCTGAGGCATGGCGAAGGCCATTAAATATGTTAAAACATACGGGTAATAGTGACTGCTATTTTGCTGTTGGATTATTGAACGAAAATATCAATGTGAATTGGGTATAATGGCATTGGGTATTTTGCCATTGGGTATAATGGCATTGAGTATAATGGCATTGGGTATTTTGCCATTGAGTATAATGGCATTGGGTATATTGGCATTGGGTATAATGACATTGAGTAAAATGTCCGGACACCATCAAATAACATTTTGAAATATCGTCAGTGTCTAATAATCAAATCCTGCAATTAACCTAGAAAAAAGCACCAAAGGGATCACCATTAGATTATTCTTTTTCAACAGAAGGATTAAGTGAAATGGTATCAATTCTATCGGCGAAATTTGAAATACTAGACAAAATTTTTAATCCAGAAAAAAAGGCGAGAGATTTAAGATGTCAATAGTAACAAAATCCCAAAATTAACCATAAACTTTATTCTGTCATAAAGCAGCTTATCAGTTACAGATAAGCCAGATTAATTTGCATTCAACGAGTTGTGTTTTCTTTCCTCCTTTCTATTTCTGTGACAGGAAACCCAATCCAAAACCGTAAATCATTCCTACAGGTGCTGCCAACATTTTTCAAAAAAAAAGCATCTTTGCAATTTTTGTATGACAAAAAAATTGATCAAGTCCTGAATTGAAATCCAACGAATTAAGCAAGATAATTAATAACCTGCCCATTAAAAAAATTCACAGCAGCATCAAACTGAGATAGCCAGCAAAGCCCACGATTCCAAGCTCGGTTTCAAAGAATTAGTTTTAAAACTCATCAAGAGCAAAAACTAACGTAAAGCAGACAACTTAATCAAAAAAGCATGAATACACGGTCAAAAGGCAGATTTGAAGTGAGCATCGTGACGTCAAATTGTTGTGAAAAAATTGTTGATGACGAAAAAAACTAGCAGGAAAAACTTGAGTTACAATCCAAGGAATCGAACTACCCAACGATTTCAAGATCACAAATCTTCAGTAGCTACACAGTGCAATAATCTTTAAAACATACGACTCCACATTACAAAAACCTAAAAACAGTATTAAAAAGTTCTTTTTCCGAAAACTAGCGTGGTCAAACTTATCAAAGCAGATTATGTAAAACTGTATTTAAATTAGGACACTATGCCATATTAGAAATCATACACTAAATTTGCGGAGATAAGTGGCTGCAAAGTCTATGAAGAACTTGATCAAATAAGGTCACTTTCTGCCTGATTTAAACCCAATGGAACTTGCCATTAAGAATACCATGACAACCAAAAATTAATAAATAGGTTTGTATTCGAAGATTAAATAAATTTTGTAACTACAAATAGTGGCAAAGTAAAAAAAAACCTGAGCTGCCTATTGACGAATCCACACAATTGTAACTAGACACAACTATAACATGAGTTATGCAGTTTGATAGCCTCTTTGTGGGATTGGCGTGCTAACCCTACTTCAAAGATTATTAGGGAGGTAAAAATAAAGTAAATTAATAAAGGCTGATCAAATTTAGTTTGAAGTTTTTTTAATTGTTTTAACTGGTTACATGACATTTTACCCAAGGCCATTATACCCAAGGCCAAAATACCCAATGCCATTATACCCAATGCCAAAATACCCAATGCCATTATACCCAATTAACATTGACACTTTCGTTCCATAATCCGAATACTAATTAGCAGAAAATAGCTCTTGCACGTATGATTTAACAAGCGGATAATTTAACCCCATGCTCGGTTGAGATATTTTCATATCAAGTCCCACGGGCCACTGCGGCATGGCCATGGCCATTAAGTATGTTAAAACATACGGGTAATAGCGACTGCTAATTGATGTCGGATTTATGAACGAAAATATCAAAGTACATCGGGTATAATGGCATTGGGTATATTGGTATTGGGTATAATGGCATTGGGTATAATGGCATTGGGTATATTGGCATTGGGTATAATGACATTGGGTAAATTGTCCCGATACCGTCACCACCAATTACTTTGCTTCGCAAGACTAATTTGTCTTGCAGGATTGTCTTGCAATATTAACAATATTTTACAACTTTTCTTGCAAGATCGACATCCTTTTCAAGATCTTGCAAGATCAACAAATTTATTGAGTATTGCAATATCTTGATTAACATCCTGTCTCGACTAGGGATAACTGATATGTAATGTGTTGCATTACCTATTTTCAACAATTGACAGATCGGCTATGGAGTACACGCAGTTGATATCAGGCGTTTCTAATTTTTCAGATCTGGTTAGGGAAATTTGTTAACACAATGATTGAAAATAGGTCTAAGCTGGCTTCAAACTAAAGTTTGTCAAGACGTTATCAAATTTAGAAGCAATAAATTTGTTTTCAATTTGTTTAAGCGTCAGCAAGTCATCGAGTTAAATTTCATTGCAGGTTAAATTTCTGTTCTGAGACGATCGGGACTCCGCTCGTGTGATGTTGCATTCTTCTTTTTTAAATGTTATGGGCGGTTCTAAAACTCAGTCTGTTTTAGCGCATTGACAGCGCTGATTTTGATCAACTAGTTGATATGCGAAATCGTGGATACCGAGACCAGAGATGAACAAATGGAGAATTTATTGGACCGGAATGCTGACAGTGATTTTGGTGGAACCGTTTCAAAACGAATTGGACCCGGGTCGAGTGTCACCGTAAGGTCACCGCTTGTCAATCGGTTAAAGAATAAAGAGGAAGAAAGCAAACAAAATACAAACGGTGACGACGAAAAAAGAGTTCGACTTCAAATACACAAGGTCAAGGACGGCTGAACAAATTCAAATCCCAAAATGTGATCAAAACAACAAAGTTACGCAATCCGGACTTTGTCACTGTTTTATCCACTGAGTAAATGGCTTGTCTATCGGTTAAGGAAAAAAAGGGGAGAAGGCATACAATATTAACTTGAATAAAATTTCTGTATAACGCAATTTATAAATTATCAGTGTTTCAATAAAATTTTCTTACGTGGTTTTTATTCAAGTAAAAATGTCAAAACAGACGGCTGGGGGGCAAATCCCCAAAGTAAGAAAAGTTTTTTTACAGAAAAAAGCTATTATCAATCTCAACTTTTTGTTATTTTCTCCAAAAAATACAGCAAAAAGTTGAAAAAATTATTTTTTGCCAAAATATTTTTGCCAAAAACTCATAGCTATATTTAATCTAATTTCGTTCAAATTGGTGGAATAAATAGGGAGTAGCAAATGCCAAAACGTTTCACAAAGAGGGAACAATTTTTTTAAGTATTTTATTCAGATCACTTAGATTTTATTCACATCGTCTAGATTTTATTCACATCATCTATATTTTATTCACATCATCTAGATTTTACACACATCAACTAGATTTTATTCACATCACATATTAAATCACACAACTTTAGCTAGTTCACAAGCAAGGTTTTATGCATGATACATAAAATATGTAGGTCCACAAAATAAATACTGAAAGAATTTACAAATTAAGATTAACAAGTACGATTGTAAATAAGTGACAGCCAGCAAAAATGATTCAAAACCTTAGAAAAATTATTCGTAGTTGAAGATTCCTATGCTTGCGGGGAAAAAAGAACAAAGGTTTTTCAATAAGTTCAGCTTTTTTATATTTAGTTTCAACGGATGCAATTTGAATCAATTACCGTTGTTATCAGCTAATTAAGTTCGTTTAGCTTAGAAATGGATTTATACTTTTTTTTTAAAATTTTCAGCTTAAAAATTTCCTCGAGCTAGTAAATTTCCTCGAGCCGAGTTATGACTGGTTAGTAATCAGTATTTGGCATTTTACTCCGTAGTAAGGGCCAGTAATTCTTCGTCAGTTAAAACTTTTTTTTTTTCAGTTCTGCCTAATTTAGACTTTATTGACGATATATAAAAAAAATCTGTCGAAAGAATAAATTTTTTTCTCACTAGTTTTTGAGGTTAACGTAAAGTTTTTGCAACTCAGTGCCACACAATTGATCGCAGTGAAAAAAAAAGAATTTTACCAAACACTCAAGAGCTATAAATTGGATGTTTAGAAAATAATAAGATCCCCAACGAATCGCGCAACTCAGAATAGATTTTAGATAGCGTGAAAGGCATAACCTTTAATATGGATCATACAAATTGAGTATGATTTGCACAAGTGTTCTGAGTTTCTGTAATTTAAAGAACAAGATGTTGTGAGTTTTTTGTTGATCTTACTCATCAAAAACCAGCAAAAAATACCATTGTTATCTTGGACCATTTCCAACAATTTTAAAGTTCTTAGGGTCCTTTTTTGAGAATTTTGAATGTGATAAACACAAAAAAAGATCGTTTTGACAGATTGATACGAATTAAAAGTCGCTTTGTTACTTCTGCGAGAAACAGCGCAAATTACAATTACATTCCGAAACTGGTGTTTAAAGAATCTCGAGGATTCATGGTTTCCAAGCAGATATTCGAGCAGAAACATTAATTACATTATGAACAAAATGAGCACTGAAACCGCATTAGTCATTAAACTCAAAGACACCATATAGTAGAAGTAGTAGTAGTGGTAGTAGTAGTAGTAGTAGTAGTAGTAGTAGTAGTGGTGGCAGTAGTAGTAGTAGTAGTAGTAGTAGTAGTAGTAGTAGTAGTAGTAGTAGTAGTAGTAGTAGTAGTAGTAGTAGTAGTAGTAGTAGTAGTAGTAGTAGTAGTAGTAGTAGTAGTAGTAGTAGTAGTAGTAGTAGTAGTAGTAGTAGTAGTAGTAGTATGGTCTTCCGCAAAAAGTGATAAACATCATAAGAAACAGCTATGATGGATTCAAATGTCGAGTCAAAGCCGAAGGTGAGAAAGGACGCTTATTTGATGTCAGAACGGGCGTTAGGCATGGTGATGTGTGGTCCCCAATCCTATTCGGCCTTGTAATCAACTACATTTTGGCTAACTCGGTGCAAGGAGGATTAGACATTGGGAGATTGGTGGCTGACTTAGATTTTGCTGATGATGTTGCTCTCGTGGTGGTCTCAGACAGTGAGGTGCAAGAAACCCTACATCGAATCGAGGCCCTTGCGGAAGCCGCTGGTCTGAAGATTAATGTGGCCAAAACAAAGAATATGGGCGTAAAATGCGACAGCCCAAATGTTGTTGCAGTGCCTAGTATCCAACAGAACGTGGAGATACTCACTGGAACACATAAAGGCAAACTAGGACTCCTGGCAGAGACATCTAGCCAGTCACGACTAACCATCAGCACGGAGGTGCTGCTGGGAACGAAAAAGAAAGCGGGCTGGTTCGAAACACAAGATGGCCGGAAGCTAAGATTGAAAAGCTTAGCGGTGGCTAAGCCAGCGTTGGTAGCTTCACAACAACAATCTGCGGTAGCAGATTCAGAGTCGCTAGAAAATGAGAGTCGGTCAGTGGTGGCTGACCAAGAGTCTTTAAGATGTCAGAATTGTCAGCGGCAATTCAGTACAGTTACCGGACGCAAAGTGCACCAAACAAGATTCTGCAAAGCCGGTTTGTCAAAGAATGTCGTCGACAAGTCAAAGTTCGAGCAACTAGAGGCGAGCCTTACCTGTGACAAGTGTGAAAGAAATTTCAAAACAGTCAATGGCCGAAAAGTTCACCAATCGAGATACTGTGGCAAACCTAAAGCAGTTGCCACACGCGTGTTTTCCTGCAAAGTACAAGATGTTCTCGGAAACGAGTTTGAAAACATAGAAGCGTTCAAGTATCTCGGATCATATGCCAGCCTCAAGCATGGAGACCTGCAGGAAGTCAATTGCAAACTTGCAGAAGGTAGACAACGGTTTGCTAACTTCCAAAATCTCTGGAAGAGCAAGCAGCTCAGCGTGCACCTCAAGTGCAATTTGTACAAAGCACTCGTTTTATCAGCCGTAATGTACAGCTCAGAGACTTGGACTCTTTCGAAATTAATGGAGAGAAAACTTGAGAGTTTCCACTGTGGTTGTCTTCGGAGAATTCTACGTGTGTCATATCTGGAGAAAGCAACGAACGAAGAAATTATGTCAAGATCACGAATGCCCCAACTATCCACGATGATCATGCTCAAACGGATAAAATGGTACGGACACATCCAGAGAATGGAACCAGGAAGATTAGCCCGCAGTGCCTTCGATTGGGACCCGCCCGATCAATACGTCCATGCTAGACGCGCTCCTGGGGGGCAACGGAAAACGTGGATAAGTCAAATCGAAGGAGACTGTGTACGAAACAAAGTATCGTTCACCAGATTGCAGGAGAAAGCAGCAGCCTGGTCAAAGAATGCCTTCAACAATTTCGTCGTGCAGCACTTCACAGAATAACCAAACAAATAACTCTTCTTGTTTTGTTTGTATTTGTTGCCAACCGTGCCTATATTTCATATTTGGAATTAAAGTGTTGAAACAGTAGTAGTAGTAGTAGTAGTAGTAGTAGTAGTAGTAGTAGTAGTAGTAGTAGTAGTAGTAGTAGTAGTAGTAGTAGTAGTAGTAGTAGTAGTAGTAGTAGTAGTAGTAGTAGTAGTAGTAGTAGTAGTAGTAGTAGTAGTAGTAGTAGTAGTAGTAGTAGTAGTAGTAGTAGTAGTAGTAGTAGTAGTAGTAGTAGTAGTAGTAGTTGTAGTAGTAGTAGTAGTAGTAGTAGTAGTAGTAGTAGTAGTAGTAGTAGTAGTAGTAGTAGTAGTAGTAGTAGTAGTAGTAGTCAATGGCCGAAAAGTTCACCAATCGAGATACTGTGGCAAACCTAAAGCAGTTGCCACACGCGTGTTTTCCTGCAAAGTACAAGATGTTCTCGGAAACGAGTTTGAAAACATAGAAGCGTTCAAGTATCTCGGATCATATGTCAGCCTCAAGCATGGAGACCTGCAGGAAGTCAATTGCAAACTTGCAGAAGGTAGACAACGGTTTGCTAACTTCCAACATCTCTGGAAGAGCAAGCAGCTCAGCGTGCACCTCAAGTGCAATTTGTACAAAGCACTCGTTATATCAGCCGTGCTGTACAGCTCAGAGACTTGGACTCTTTCGAAATTAATGGAGAGAAAACTTGAGAGTTTCCACTGTGGTTGTCTTCGGAGAATTCTACGTGTGTCATATCTGGAGAAAGCAACGAACGAAGAAATTATGTCAAGATCACGAATGCCCCAACTATCCACGATGATCATGCTCAAACGGATAAAATGGTACGGACACATCCAGAGAATGGAACCAGGAAGATTAGCCCGCAGTGCCTTCGATTGGGACCCGCCCGATCAATACGTCCATGCTAGACGCGCTCCTGGGGGGCAACGGAAAACGTGGATGAGTCAAATCGAAGGAGACTGTGTACTAAACAAAGTATCGTTCACCAGATTGCAGGAGAAAGCAGCAACCGGGTCAAAGAATGCCTTCAACAATTTCGTCGTACAGCACTTCACAGAATAACCAAACAAATAACTCTTCTTGTTTTGTTTGTATTTGTTGCCAACCGTGCCTTTATTTCATATTTGGAATTAAAGTGTTGAAACAGTAGTAGTAGTAGTAGTAGTAGTAGTAGTAGTAGTAGTAGTAGTAGTAGTAGTAGTAGTAGTAGTAGTAGTAGTAGTAGTAGTAGTAGTAGTAGTAGTAGTAGTAGTAGTAGTAGTAGTAGTAGTAGTAGTAGTAGTAGTAGTAGTAGTAGTAGCCAAACTTGAATATGGACCAAAATTCACCCATATTCAAGTTTGGCCCCGTTTTTCCCTTTACCCATATTTTTGTGACCAAATTCAAGCTGTGAACCCGTACCCAGATTAGAGTTGAACTTGACCATATTCAAGTTCCAATTTGAGGACCATATTAAAGTTTGGCCGGACACCCATTTTCATTTGAATTCAACTGACTAGAAAAACAAAAACTTGAATATGGTCAAAGAGTGCCATGTACCCCATATTATTACCAAAAACCTCAAAACGGCAGTGACAGAGCAAAAATTGCTTGCAGGAAAAAAAATGAACACACGCTTTAATAATCAAGAAAATTGTTAAAAACCTGTTGAATCATTAAGTGTAACGAACAGAAATTAGCTGCAGGATCTCAATAAGAACTAATATTATTCTAATCATCATTACAAATGAACTCCAATTGAGAAACCCCGTTCTGCAGACAATATTGGTTAAATATAAAGACTGTATTGGGCAATATAAGTTTCGAAGGTTCAAAAATATTAAGACAAGTCTACGTCTTAAAACCCTCCTTTTCTTGGGTTGGGGGTGAGGGGGGGGGGGGGGCACTTCGAGCCTGAGCCTAAGCCTCAGGCTCGAAGTGTCCCCCCTATTTTTTTGGCCCCCTAAGACAATGCGCTTTCATGATCGTCATTTTGACCTGACTTTTGCCAGTCTTGTACTTGGTGTTGTGTCAAAAACTGTAAATTGTTTGATTTTTTTAAGTTAAATTTAGCTTCTTGACACTAAAAAGTTGTGATTTTTACTTTCGGTGGTCCAAATTGTTAACGGATGGAGCCGCTGTGTGACCAACGAAGTCCCTTTTGTATACACAATAGGAAATGCAGACGTATCTATCAAAGTTAAATTTGAGAATGGAAAAAATTGAGAAAAAAATTTGTTTCATACATTTTTTTAATTAGAAACCGTAATCCTCATTACAAAAGAACATCAATTGAGAAACCCGTTCTGCAGACAATATTTTATTAATATACAGACTGTAATAGGCAATATAATTTTCGAAGGTTCAAAAATATTAAGACAAGTCTACGTCTTAAAACCCTTTTCTTGGGTTGGGGGGGGGGGGGTGGGGTGAGGGGGGGGGGGGGGGGGGGGGCACTTCGAGCCTGAGCCTAAGCCTCAGGCTCGAAGTGTCCCCCCTATTTGTTTTGGCCCCCTAAGACAATGCGCGTTTATGATCGTCATTTTTGACCTGACTTTTGCCAGTCTTGCACTTGGTGTTGTGTCAAAAACTGGAAATTTGTTTGATTTCCTTAAGTTAAATTTAGTTTCTTGACACTACGGTGTTGTTTTTTTTTTACTTTCGGTGGTCCAAATTGTTAACGGATAAAACCGCTGTGTGACCAAAAGTCTTTTTGCATACACACTAGGAAATGCAGACGTATCTATCATAGTTAAGTTTGAGAATGGAAAAAATTGAGAAAAAAATTTGTTCTTACATTTTTTTTACTTAGTAACTGTAATCCTCATTACAAATGAACTCCAATTGAGAGACCCCGTTTTGCAGACGATATTGTATTAACATACAGACTGTATTAGGCAGGTCTACAGACTGTACAAGACAGGTCTACGTCTTAAAACTCTTTTCTTGGGTCAAAATTCTTTTTTTATCCAAATAAATATCTACGAAACATGAAAATGAGCAATCTTTACCTGCTCAAAACTCTCTGTCCAATTTCTGTTATTTTCCATTTAATTAAACTTGTTCAGAGGCGTCATACTTCATCAGAACTCTGCTGACACGTAGTATAGATTTCAATTGAGTTCGAGAAATTTTTCTCTACCCATATTCAAGTTTCCTTGTCATCTGAAAACTTTGCACTGAACACCTATAATTTTTGTTTCTCAGCAAAAATTTTCATTTGCAGAGATTCCTTTCTGGTACCAAATGGGAGCCATGCTCGTTTGGTGACTTAAATTTTTGTCTTTAACATGAAATTAAAGGCAATTTTTTTGGCTCAAAAGTAACAGTTTGCAAAATTTTTCAGATTTTTTCACTTTTTATGTTAATTTTAGGATGTCATTACTGCATGACTTCTGAAAATAGACTAATTAAAATCCATAACACATCAAACAGTTGCTATAGGAGCCAAAGAACTATTGGAAAAAGAGAGTTTTTCTTTCTTTGACAAATTGCTTTCTTTGAATTTTTAATATATTAACCGTTTCACTATTGTCAATCTATTTTTCGCGGCCAATTATCTTCTGATACTCAAACGATGTTCCAGAAAAAAAGTAATTTATGATTGTAGTTCATTTGGCAACATTTTGGAACATAGGCTTTTCTGGCCATGTTAGCGTTCGAATAGTCCGCCCTTAATAGAGTTGCAAAAAAAGCACAGAAACGCACTGTTTTTGAAACTTTGGTAAATTAAACTTAATCTATAGTCAAAAAATTACCTAACTGTAGAAAAAAAACTTTGAACCTGGTGGAAAAACATGTCTTAGGATGAAAAGTTAAGCCGACTTTCGGTCGGTTCCGTTCTATTTTTTCAACACACTCTAAATTTTACCTCAAATTATTGACTATAAAAATCGTAATTGAGAAATTTTTTACGCGGTGGCAACCGGCTGTTCACACTCTCTTGATTCCTATTAATTTTTCTACCATTTGCACGTTTTTAAACGAGTCATTTTTGATTGCAACTCTGATGACACTTCGTTTGAGTTGGATAAATTTTTTCTTACCCATATTCAAGTTTCCTTGTCATCTGAAAACTCTGCACTGAACACCTATAATTTTTGTTTCCCAGTATATCACCTAATTTGCAGAGACTTCTTTTCGGTGCTAATGGGAGCCATGCTCATTTCAAGACTTTAAGTTTTGTCTTTAAGGAGAAAATGGTGGCATTTTTTGGCTTAAAAATAAAAGTTTGCGAAAGTGTTAAGTTTTTTTTCACTTTTTATGTTAAAGTTAAGATGTTATTACTACATGACTTCCAAAAGTAGAATAATTAAAATCGAAAACACGTCAAACAGTTGTTATAGGAGCCAAACAATTATTGGAAAAAGACACTTTTTCTTTTTTTGACAATATGCTTCCATTAGTTTTTTATTAAATTAACCGTTTCACTATTGTCAATCTTTTTTTTCGCGGCCAATTATCTTCTGATACTCAAACGATGTTCCAGAAAAAAAAATTTATGATTGTAGTTCATTTGGCAACATTTTGGAACATAGGCTTTTCTGGCCATGTTAGCGTTCGAATAGTCCGCCCTTATTAGAGTTGCAAAAAAAGCACAGAAACGCACTGTTTTTGAAACTTTGGTAAATTAAACTTAATCTATAGTCAAAAAATTACCTAACAGTAGAAAAAAAATTTTGAACTTGATGGAAAAACATGTCTTAGGATGAAAAGTTAAGCCGACTTTCGGTCGGTTCCGTTCTATTTTTTCAACACACTCTAAATTTTACCTCAAATTATTGACTATAAAAATCGTAATTGAGAAATTTTTTACGCGGTGGCAACCGGCTGTTCACACTCTCTTGATTCCTATTAATTTTTCTACCATTTGCACGTTTTTAAACGAGTCATTTTTGATTGCAACTCTGATGACACTTCGTTTGAGTTGGATAAATTTTTTCTTACCCATATTCAAGTTTCCTTGTCATCTGAAAACTCTGCACTGAACACCTATAATTTTTGTTTCCCAGTATATCACCTAATTTGCAGAGACTTCTTTTCGGTGCTAATGGGAGCCATGCTCATTTCAAGACTTTAAGTTTTGTCTTTAAGGAGAAAATGGTGGCATTTTTTGGCTTAAAAATAAAAGTTTGCAAAAGTGTTAAGTTTTTTTTCACTTTTTATGTTAAAGTTAAGATGTTATTACTACATGACTTCCAAAAGTAGAATAATTAAAATCAAAAACACGTCAAACAGTTGTTATAGGAGCCAAACAATTATTGGAAAAAGACACTTTTTCTTTTTTTGACAATATGCTTCCATTAGATTTTTATTAAATTAACCGTTTCACTATTGTCAATCTTTTTTTTCGCGGCCAATTATCTTCTGATACTCAAACGATGTTCCAGAAAAAAAAATTTATGATTGTAGTTCATTTGGCAACATTTTGGAACATAGGCTTTTCTGGCCATGTTAGCGTTCGAATAGTCCGCCCTTATTAGAGTTGCAAAAAAAGCACAGAAACGCACTGTTTTTGAAACTTTGGTAAATTAAACTTAATCTATAGTCAAAAAATTACCTAACAGTAGAAAAAAAATTTTGAACTTGATGGAAAAACATGTCTTAGGATGAAAAGTTAAGCCGACTTTCGGTCGGTTCCGTTCTATTTTTTCAACACACTCTAAATTTTACCTCAAATTATTGACTATAAAAATCGTAATTGAGAAATTTTTTACGCGGTGGCAACCGGCTGTTCACACTCTCTTGATTCCTATTAATTTTTCTACCATTTGCACGTTTTTAAACGAGTCATTTTTGATTGCAACTCTGATGACACTTCGTTTGAGTTGGATAAATTTTTTCTTACCCATATTCAAGTTTCCTTGTCATCTGAAAACTCTGCACTGAACACCTATAATTTTTGTTTCCCAGTATATCACCTAATTTGCAGAGACTTCTTTTCGGTGCTAATGGGAGCCATGCTCATTTCAAGACTTTAAGTTTTGTCTTTAAGGAGAAAATGGTGGCATTTTTTGGCTTAAAAATAAAAGTTTGCAAAAGTGTTAAGTTTTTTTTCACTTTTTATGTTAAAGTTAAGATGTTATTACTACATGACTTCCAAAAGTAGAATAATTAAAATCAAAAACACGTCAAACAGTTGTTATAGGAGCCAAACAATTATTGGAAAAAGACACTTTTTCTTTTTTTGACAATATGCTTCCATTAGATTTTTATTAAATTAACCGTTTCATTGTTGTCAATCGCTTTTTTTTCGTGGCCAATTGGCCTCTGATACTTGAACGATGTTCCAGAAATAAAATATTTTATGATTGTAGTTTATTTGGCAACATGTTGGAACATAGGCTTTTCTGGCAATGTTAGCGTTCGAATAGTCCGCCCTTATTAGAGTTGCATAAAAAAGCACAGAAACGCACTGTTTTCGAAACTGTGGTAATTTAAACTTAATCTATAGTCAAAAAAATACCTAACAGTAGAAAAAAAATTTTGAACTTGATGGAAAAACATGTTTTAGGATGAAAAATTAAGCCGACTTTCGGTCGGTTCCGTTCTATTTTTTCAACGCACTCTAAATTTTACCTCATATTATTGACTATAAAAATCGTAATTGAGAAACTTTTTACGCGGTGGCAACCAACTGTTCAAACTCTCTTGGTTCTTATTAATTTTTCTACCATTTGGACGTTTTTAAACGATTCATACTTGATTGCAACTCTGATGACACTTCATTTGATTTGGATAAATTTTTTCTTACCCATATTCAAGTTTCCTTGTCATCTGAAAACTCTGCACTGAACACCTATAATTTTTGTTTCCCAGTAAATCACTTCTTTTGCAGAGACTTCTTTTCGGTGCTAATGGGAGCCATGCTCGTTTCAAGACTTTAAGTTTTGTCTTTAACGAGAAAATGGTGGCACTTTTTGGCTTAAAAATAAAAGTTTGCGAAAGTGTTAAGTTTTTTTTTCACTTTCTATGTTAAAATTAAGATGTTATTACTGCATGACTTCCAAAAGTAGAATCATTAAAATCAAAAACACGTCAAACAGTTGTTATAGGAGCCAAACAATTATTAGAAAAAGACACTTTTTCTTTTTTTGACAATATGCTTCCATTAGATTTTTATTAAATTAACCGTTTCATTGTTTTCAATCGCTTTTTTTTCGTGGCCAATTAGCCTCTGATACTTGAACGATGTTCCAGAAATAAAATATTTTATGATTGTAGTTTATTTGGCAACATTTTGGAACATAGGCTTTTCTGGCCATGTTAGCGTTCGAATAGTCCGCCCTTATTAGAGTTGCAAAAAAAAGCACAGAAACGCACTGTTTTCGAAACTTTGGTAATTTAAACTTAATCTATAGTAAAAAAAATTACCTAACTGTAGAGAAAAAAACTTTGAACCTGGTGGAAAAACATGTTTTCGGATGAAAAATTAGGCCGACTTTCGGTCGGTTCCGTTCTATTTTTTCAACGCACTCTAAAATTTACCTCATATTATTGACTATAAAAATCGTAATTGAGAAACTTTTTACGCCGTGGCAACCAACTGTTCAAATTCTCTTGGTTCCTATTAATTTTTCTACCATTTGGACGTTTTTAAACGATTCATACTTGATTGCAACTCTGATGACACTTCATTTGAGTTGGATAAATTTTTTCTTACCTATATTCAAGTTTCCTTGTCATCTGAAAACTCTGCACTGAACACCTATAATTTTTGTTTCCCAGTATATCACTTCTTTTGCAGAGACTTCTTATCGGTGCTAATGGGAGCCATGCTCGTTTCAAGACTTTAAGTTTTGTCTTTAACGAGAAAATGGTAGCATTTTTTTGGCTTAAAAATAAAAGTTTGCGAAAGTGTTAAGTTTTTTTTCACTTTTTATGTTAAAATTAAGATATTATTACTGTATGACTTCCAAAAGTAGAATAATTAAAATCAAAAACACGTCAAACAGTTGTTATAAGAGCCAAACAATTATTGGAAAAAGACACTTTTCCTTTTTTTGACAGTATGCTTCCATTAGATTTTCATTAAATTAACGTTTCATTGTTGTCAATTGCTTTTTTTTCGTGGCCAATTAGCCTCTGATACCTGAACGATGTTCCAGAAATAAAATATTTTATGATTGTAGTTTATTTGGCAACATTTTGGAACATAGGCTTTTCTGGCCACGATAGCGTTCGAATAGTCCGCCCTTATAAGAGTTGCAAAAAAAAGCACAGAAACGCACTGTTTTCGAAACTTTGGTAATTTAAACTTAATCTATAGTCAAAAAATTACCTAACTGTAGAGAAAAAACTTTGAACCTGTTGGAAAAACATGTTTTAGGATGAAAAATTAGGCCGACTTTCGGTCGGTTCCGTTCTATTTTTTCAACGCACTCTAAATTTTACCTCAAATTATTGACTATAAAAACCGTAATTGAGAAATTTTTTACGCGGTGGCAACCAGCTATTCAAACTCTCTTGGTCTCTATAAATTTTTCTACCATTTGGACGTTTTTAAACGATTTATACTATATTGCAACTCTGATGACACTTCATTTGAGTTGGATAAATTTTTTCTTACCCATTTTCAAGTTTTCGACAAGAGAATTTCGGATGACCGAAATGACTCGTAAGATGAATCTTTATGCAAAAATTATCAAGAGAAACATCTAGAAAACAATCATAGAAACTTTTAACAAGTGTGAAGATTGCCTGGAAAGTGAAACACAATCAACTATACGCACTTGAAAAATGAGCAAAAACTTACATTTTGGAATTGTTCTAGACACTAAATTGGTTTTTTTTGAACAAATATGCAAACAAAAAATATTGAGATCTGTATTTTATTGTATTGAGAGTTCATTTTGATAATTTTTAATAAACTGGGATGCAAGATTTTGGAATGGCCGCGTTTTTGCATTTTTTCACAACAATCTTGTTTTCTTTCAATATTTTCGAAGCCCGCAAAAAAGATTTATATTTCTTCTAAAATATGGCCCTTTTGGTTCCCTCGTAGATAATATCTTTGGATACCCGGAACATCAAACAATATGAGGAAAAAAACATTGAGTAAAAAATTATGCCAAAGCGGCCAAGAGATAGATTTTAGCCGGTACCCATATTTCGGAGCTAATTTTTTGACACGATTTTTCTCGCTTTCTAGGCAATGTTGGAACTTCTGATTTTGGGATCGTTGTTGTAGTACTAAAATATGCCCACATGCCAAATTTCAATTTTATTCGATCATTTTTCAACTTTTGCCTTTCTTTGATTCTTGTGACTTCATCGCGCACTCGATTAGGTCAACCCGAAATAACAAACCTAAATTTGAGTCGTTTCTGAGAATCATTTGAAGCAACTTCATAAGAACAAAAAGTCGACAACTTAGTCATACAGGACAGGAACAAAAAGAAAATTTTGAAAAAAGTTTTTTTTCGTGGTGAAATTACGTTTTAATGTTCCCTTACTGTTTGGCCGCAAAAAAATTCCTATTCCTATAGATCAATATCTGAACAAATATTGCACCTAGAGGGATTTAAAAAAATGTTCCGAAAACTAGAGTTCATTTTCTGACTCCCTATGTAATAAAAACAGGGTTTCATATGGTGGAAGACCAAAAAAAACAGCTTTGAACAAAAAATGAATTTAAATTTCAAGTAACAATAACTCCTCAAGTATTGATGGGTTTTTAGGGCCATTTCCGTCATTAGCTAATTTGACATCGAATTCATCAACAAATGTATATAATTGAACGTAATAATCAAAATTCGCCGGCTGCAGACGATTTTTAGAATCCGGGGACGCCCTACCCAAATTCAAGTTGGCTGCAGTAGTAGTAGTAGTAGTAGTAGTAGTAGTAGTAGTAGTAGTAGTAGTAGTAGTAGTGGTAGTAGTAGTAGTATTAGTATTTAAAGTAGCTAAAAGCTTTCATGACATTGAATTTAATTTTTTGAAAAGGTGTGAACACATTTTTTTTACTTTGCTATTTTTTGTCTCTCTCTACCTAATTATCCGCGGAGGGTCTATGATTGAAAGAACCAAAAACCTTGGCAAACTAGAGCTTTCATTCGCATGCGGCCCTTTCTAAGTAATTTTTTGTTTTAAATCATTTTTTACCGAAATGTTCAACTAAGTTGAGTTTTGAGTTCTGCAGATATGTGGTAGTTAGGTAGTTAAATAAGTAGTTATTTGTTGTTCTGTGATGATTGTTTTTTTATTTCTTGTCTGGCATTTATGACACGTTTTCTTAATCGTTTTTTAAACAATTATTTCAGTTTTCTATGTCCAAATTTGATTGTGTCATGTTGAATCTGAATTGGTGAATTGGCAATGTAATCGTCACAAAAAATAATCAAAAAATCTGCGATAATTTTCTGAGTCGTGGGAACAAATATTCTTAGACTCCTCTTGCAATAGTAGGTGTTACCCTTATGATTTTCAAAAGCCCAAATGCGAGTTGTCCAGCATGTTTAGTGGAGAAAATTAACATCACAAGGGAATTTACGTCCGTGAATTTCTTCAGAAATTCCTCTAATTGTCAGTCTGTTAAGAACAAGATCTAGATAGAATTCATTTCATATACTGGCTATCAGTTTCAAATTGGTGATGTTCCTTAGTCTACAAAAAAGCAGAATGCTTGAGGTCATGCAAATTTTCACTTTTATTTTGAGTTGTGAAAACGGTGTTTGAAGATGACGATGGTCAGAAAACGGTGTCTGAGCAGAAATACGTTTTCTCAACAGTATTTTTTAAGTTCAGAAAATTGACGTTCAACATTACAGATTTTGATTTTGTGGTTGGGAATTGTGCTTAAGTGCTTTTCCAAACCCATTCCTCCCAATTTTTATATTCAGTTTTTGTGTAGTTATCCATACAGTTATTTTAGTTTTAGTCCAGGAAATGCCCTGCTAATGTTCCAGGATCTCTGCACACGTGTTTGCATGCATTTTTATGGAGCAGTCGAATTAAAGTTGTGAGCTTGCTCAAGCTAGATGGACTACTAGTTTTAATGGTGTCAATTTTCGCGTATTCTTTTAATCAGCAGTGATAATTGTTTGAACAAATTTTGTTTTTCTAGAGATTTTTTATCTCATTAGGTGGGAACAATTGTGTTATAATAGTTCATGCTATTTGAAGTCCTCAGTTGTCAATTAATGATATTTATTCATCGAAAAGTGTGAACTTTTGAGAACCTATTGTTATTCATCCATTATTGTGGATCGATGCACTTGGCCCAAAATTGTAGAGCTTTTTGATGCCTTCTTGATTATCAGCGATGATTACAGGTAATCTGTTTTCTATTCAAGCATAATTTCATCTTTCTGTGTTTCATTTTATAAGCTAATTTTTTAGATCACTTTGACATTATCTGTCTATATAAAATATTGGAAAGTTTAACAGCTTTGACAACAATTCCACGGCTTCCGGAAGTGGAATTGGTTACTCCTGTTATTCGTTTTTGATGATAGTTAGCGTTTTGACGATTTTGGAAACTTTTTGTTTCTCATTTTTTTTTTAGTGATTGGCTTTGTTTTACAAGAGAGTTGTTTATTCCTTCGTTGGTCCTGTAACTTAATCTTATACATAAATCTACTAATCTTTTTTCTAATCTTCTTCGTAATCTTGCAATTTATTCTTAAAACTTATTCTTAGTGCTCTTGACCTAATCTTATTCAGATCTTGTCAGTTGCTAATAAAGAACAATTGATTATGTAAATTGCTCTATTATTCATAATTTTCCGTAGCTTAATTAACTTTATAGTTTCAACTGAAAATTGTCCTAAACGTGGGTCGCCTTTCGTTTTAATTATAAGTTTATTATAGCCTATAGTGACTTTTTTTGGAGCCACTGTGATTTTATTGCTCACCTACCCCATGAAGCCAGGATCAACTGACACTTCCCCCGATGCGTCCCAGATATTACAACACAATCGAGTCCCATCCAGTCATTCAAGAACAATTCTTCCGGCAGCAGCCGATTATCTTTAAATTGAGCAGAACAAGTGATTTGATTTTTGTTGTTTTTGGTTGATTTGAATACAAAAAATTCACAAAAAACTTACAAAAATTCACCACAATTCACCCGTAAGTTATGTAATTTCACCGCTCAATATAGCGGTCCAATTGCAGATTTTAGCGGTGAATTGTGGTGAATTTGTGTAAGTTCACCGCTTACTCTAGCGGTGAACTTACATAATTTCACCACATTTAACCGCACAAAATGATGTACGAAATTTGCGGTGAAAAAAAACTTTTCTCCGCTTATCTTACATATTTTTCCCATTTTTTCTCGACCCGGGTGACGAGCATGATCTGCGGGACAAAATTGCGGTTGTTTTGAAAATTAACTAATATATTTTGTCATGCACCTGTCTTTTGGGGGATAATTTCATATTGGCAAAATATTGGTTTTAAAATTCATTGTTAATGTTAGTAACTAAATAGCAGTACATCTCCGGTATATCCTTAATTTAGATAGCAGCATAGTGGCATTTGGACCCAGACAATTTGGTATTCTCTTTGGCCCATCGAGCCCATACAATTGGGTTTTCAATTGCTCGGTTGCACTGTGGCTACCCTGCGATTAAATGTTAGGTGAATCCGGCAGCAAACAACTTTGTTTAGTTTGTAACTGTTGCTTTTCATTTTAACCGCTCAAGCAACATCGTAGCAGAGCCTCTAATGATGACTAAAGAGAGCAAGCCTATCGAGAGCAAGAACTAATCTCTCAGATTGATAATTTCTGTTGTCTGCTGGCAGAGCAATGCGATTCAATGCCTTCTTTAAAATCTGTGAAGACTTCCTTAAACCTCAACTCCACTGAAAGCCATCGAACACCTCCTAAAGCCTCCTAAAACTTGTCATTCGTGTTTCTCAATTTCGTTTTTTTTGTTACTTCTGAGAAAAATATCAAAAACACCTTATAATTTCAAGAGAATTTGGAGGTTCTGTTCATGGTTTACTCAATATACGAATTATAACTGTACTGCTAATTTTTTTGACCAGTTGGCATTTTCTTTCATGCGTCTTCTTGTATTAATATTTTTTGTTTTTCTCATTTGCAGTGCACACCATATAGATATTACATTCGTCTTTTCTCTAAGTAACTATAGAAACTGTTATCCTCACTCTTTGAGGATTCGATTCCAATGTGGTTTCTCGGTTTTTGGTTTCTGGCGTAAAACAAAACTTGGAGTTTACGATCAATTATTTTAAACTTGGATTTTGTGATCATATTTATCAAAATCAATTTGGAGTTTATTCAGGAATAAAGAATATTAATAAAGGGAATTTCGTTGAATAAAAAGTGTTAGATCGAATTGACAGCACACTCGTTCTTGCAGGCTGGAGTTGTCGAAAAGGAAGAGCATATTCATCTCTTCATTTGCTCGGGGAGTTTTTGTCGTTGGAAGTTTTATCCTTTGTACTCTGGCAACTATAAAACAGCACATCAAGACACTTGTATAAAGATCTCGACGGTTTATATAAGGTCCGAGAAAAAAATATAAGAGTCCCTCACTTCTTCCCGTCTCTCTACAATATTGAAGTTTCTCCCCCAATGAAAAATGACGCTCTCGGATCAAAAACCCAGGGGGTTACCTTAATCGTTCCCGAGCAAAAAAAGCAAAAATGAAAGTTCTCCCAACTTTTCCCGATTTTCATCAGTTTCCTTTTTTTTGATCAGCGTTTTAATAGGTACTGTTTTTGGTTAGCTTTTTAAGAAGTATCTCCAATCTTACCGGTTGAGGGGGCAATTTTTTCTCAGCATACATGTTTTTCCAAAAAACCTGAAGGTCTCATTTTTCAAAAAATGAATTTAACTGTCTACAAGCTGAGAGTATGGAAAAAATGCGATTTTTCAAATTTGCCTTAAAATTTTTGTTTTTCTCATTTTTGAACAAACCAACTCAATTGCTTACTTTCTCTAGGCAACTAAAGAAAAGTTATCCCACTTTTTGAAGGTTTCGTTCGATAAATCCTAGTTTTTGAGGTAAAACGAATTGTGACAAATGAAATTGTTGAAATTGGTCGCAAAAATGAGATTCAATTCTTTAAGCTCCAGTGTTCCTTTTATACCCCCCGCTGCATTTTATGTGTTACATAGCACGTAACTAATTAAGAAAAAGCACGTACGTTTGGGGAGTAAAGATTATATGCCCAATAAGTGGGGAGTGAGGGCAGATCCGAAAAATCAACAATACGTTCGAATAGTATCAAAGATAGCTCTGCGTTCATCACAAAGTTGGGAATTTTTTTACTATTAATTTGAAGTGTTGAAAAATTCAGAACATTTTACTATGGATGCTACAAATGAAAAACAATAGGAAATTTATAAATGAAGCATTTGAAGCTCTGCTTAATTTTTTACATATTATTACTGTGGTACAATAAAAATTCCTCCCGTTTTCACGACTTCCGAAGATCAAACTGCAAAAAATGCATGTTTTATAAAATTTAATGAAACCATTCATTTTGTTCTTCAGAAAAACTATGGCCTGATTTGTTTTTTGGTGAACACAGATGCTGATGTTTTGGAAGTTATAAGATCGGTCAGCTTTCAAAATCTTTCTGGGGGTTAAAATCTTTCAAAATGCAAAAAAATAATCACGAACAAACATTTCTGGCGTTGTCCAGGTTTGTTTTTATTAGTGTTCTCTTCCTTAAAACCTTTAAAACGACTGTGAAAGGGATTTAAACTCCAAAAATTAAACTTTTCTAGTTTTTTGGAAGCTTTTGGAAATTCTTTTATCGGTTTATACACGATCTTGTATAAAAATGTATCTTCGGTAGTACATAATTTGTTATGCGTTTTCTCTCATTTGTGGTTCAAAATGGTATTTAACAATCTTGTCTACTGAGCACTTCACTTTTTCATTTGCGCGAAAAACAATAAACCTTTGCTCGCTACTAAAGATCCTCATTTTTCTACATAGGAGCTTTAAATGTGGTTCTAATGAATGTCATTTTTCAGTAGGTTGCCTCTATTTCTTCTTCATTTTTCGCTAGCACTATTCTTAAAGAAACCAAGTATGATAGACTCGATAACTTTCAACATTTTCAACTATTTATTCTTGCGGAGTTTGCCGTTCTCCAAATTCTTTTCCTAGTCTTCATTTTGAAAAAAAAACACTTTGATAGTTTTTAATGATCGCATTTTTTTGCAGAGATTGATGAAAAACAAACTAA
Organism: Convolutriloba macropyga; assembly: GCF_964194025.1. Classification (NCBI taxonomy): domain Eukaryota; kingdom Metazoa; phylum Xenacoelomorpha; order Acoela; family Convolutidae; genus Convolutriloba; species Convolutriloba macropyga. The sequence goes on from NC_134475.1 coordinate 63,768,376, forward strand.
TGTGGTAAATATCATTTTGCGTTTGTGTTTTGAACACCTTTCTTCGAATATAGCCATAAAATCACCACGTTGACTCACGATTATTTTTCCTCGACCTTTCAATATAATTTTTTCAAGAGTTTCCTCAGAAAAGAATTTTCCTAAAATTGTATATGTTTATTGAGTGAGGTGTACCAATATTCCGACCAAACTAGACAAGCATGATTATTTGATCCCGAGGATATCCTAAAAATTTAGAGAATTCCCGAAATTAGTTTAAGCATAGTTTTGTCATGAACTGAAGATGTGATGCACAATTTTGATGGACCGCGCAATCATAAGAAAACATCTCGATTATGGCAATGTGTAGTTCATGCTGCTTCTATCTAGTGACCTACGACACAGAAATTTTCAAACCAAAAATTCTAGTGTGCTAAAATTTTCAAAGTGCTAAAGCAATTTTTTGCAGTATTTGGCTCATTAGATGCTGCGATTGGTTTACCACAGGGCACGCTTTACCTCTGGGTTTTACGCAATATGTCAAGAGTGAAAAAGCCGAGTAGAATAAATGCTTTGTATGTTTTTGCTCTGCATATATTATACCCAGCACTCAATCGGGTCAAAGCGTTGTTGACAACTAAAGAAAGTACTAACTGGACAAAGCTCCCCAATGGCAGTGTACTAAAGCAATAAGAAACAAAGCAACAAGTGTTTTCTTTATTGTTCCTTGTCTGAGAAAATTTTTTACTTTTGAAGAAAAGTGTAAGAAAAACTGCCCCAAAAGGAGGTTCACAAGCCTTATCGGCTCTCCCATACTTTTTCTTATCAGTATGCGTTTCTGTATGGTCACGTATGTAGTTGCAAGCTTTTTAGAAGAATCTATAATTTACAGTTGTGTACTGTCTTTTTTCAGCCAAGGTTCTTCACTTCTTCCAATGTCGCTTTTAATTTGCATTGAAAATTTAAAATTTGACCCTCTTAGGGATGTTTTGAGACTTGAGCCACAAGTTTCAATAATGTATATGTTGCAATTGTTGCTTTTTTGTACACTCAGGTACTCAAAATAAACTCTCTAATAAACACCTGAACCCGGAACAATCGATAGGAAAGACCGCGGAAAAATTCCCCTCTCGCTTCATCTATCTTTATTTGAAAAGATTTTTTGGAGTAGAATTAGACAAGAAAGAAAAACTATGATCGACTCAAGAGTTAAAGTTTCTTTTCAAAATCTAGACTGGTTGTCCGAGATGCAACTGGAAAAAATGTTTTCTGAAATATAAAGGAACACCTGCAGGAATTTCAATTTCTTTGTGCGGTTACGTAATTTCCATATAGGTGTAATTAACTCACTTAGAATTGTTTTTCATTCTTAACTGAGAAAAACTGCCAAAAATTCATATGATCCATTCCTTGCCTGATCAACAGATAGTAATGGTAATTATTATTCGGAAATTCTAACTGAATTTTCTCTTTTTTTCAAGCTAAATCTCGTAGCTAAATTATGGCTAAATAATTTTTCTTGATGTGCCAATCTTTCATGTGAATCTTACCTCAAGGCTTTTATAATGTATAGAATCCTGCTCACGATAATAGACCAAGCCGCCTTATAGTGGACAACAAGAAATAGAAATAAAATATTGTTCGCAATGAAATAAATTCTGCTGTAGGCTTTGAACGTGTTCCCAAACATCTCGTTACGCTTGTATCGGATGAACAATGCGATGTACTTTCTGTGTGTATGAACAGTGTCGTAATAAGCGTGGATCAAGGAATCAATCTCTGAAAAACATTTCCCGGGTTGACTTCATAATTGAAAAAGTTGTAAAATTACAACTTCCTATTATGTCGTCTATGAAAAATTGTAAACCTAGAATTTTCATATAATAAAAAGTGTAATTTAACACATTTTTAGAGAAATCATGAACAGGGCTAAAACATAGCAGAAATAATGTGTGTCAAAAAAATTAGTAAGAAAAAATTGGAAAAAGTTATTTATCAGTTATACCGTATTTATGTAAATGTTGTAGTCATAGAACTTCATAATGTAAAAAATTTTCGCAATCTAAGATTTAGATATCACAATTGCCAGATGTTTCGAAAATTTGTTATTATACTGTAAACAGAAATATGCGCCTCCGGTGACCTTTTTTGCGTTTTTTCATGGAAAAGTCGTAGTTATAAAACTTAGTCGTAGTCATAAAGCGAAAACAAGTTTAAGTGCTTGTTAGCAGCCAAAATTAATGTAATGCGTAACTTGATAAAAATTTTTCGGCGTCAATTAAACTAGTCACACGTGATGTATGCAATATGAGATAAAAAACGTTTATTTTGTAATTTTTCAGAAAATCAGTGTCTCAAAATTGCTGTCACCGGTAAAGTACGTCTGAAACTTTCTATTTAGGCCCAAGAGAAAAAATGGTTTTGTGGCAAAATTTGGACCCAAAATTCTAAATTTACGCAGTGTGATGGCCTCAGCAGAAGTGTTGTTCTACCATAGAGAGCTTTTAAGGATCATAAAGTTAATAAAAATAAACTTTTATTCGCCACGCAAACTTCTAATCATCAAAAAAACGTTATTTCATCCTTACTTAAAAGGTAATATCAACATTTCTGTCTCATTTAGGTGTATGGTCTAGCTTGAGCTTGCTACGGTTGAGTAGTTTACATGATATTAGAACCATTTTTTAAATTCAATCCGACTGGATCAGTGAGTATTAATTTCTAGAGAGAAAAATCGTATAAAGCATTATAAACACCGAGCTAGAAGTCTCTGAAGGCTATTTTTTAAACTTTCTTGGTGGCAACTAAGCTAGCCACACTAGGTTTAGACAATATAATTTTTTGAAAATCAACTATGGAATAATTTTTGGAAACGGTGTTTGAAATACGTTATCATCGGTAAAGTACATGTCAAACTTTCTGTTTGGGCCAGAAAGCAAAAATGATTTCAGGCAGAAAAATATTTGCGCCATTACTGCCGTTCGCCTATCCCATCGTCAAGGGGGACAGGGACAAAAAATGAGCCTCAACTGTCATTTTGCCGATGAGGAGTGATATTAAATTTACCATGAGAATCATGGATGACATAGTCTAAAGTGAAGATTTTTAGCATCTGATTTGTTTTATCTTGATAAAATCTTGTTGCCTAACCCTAGCCCTATCTCTTATCAAAACATATACTGCTTACGGGTGCCAAAATTTTCATATGAATGGCCAAAAAAGCCCGCGAAAAAGCCAAATTTTGAAAAAGGACTAAATGAAAAAATTTAACTCGTGGACTATTTGTGGAAGCCTAGAGGCAACTACAAGAATCACATGACTAAAAAGAAGAAGATTTTTCATATGAACTTCATCGACAAATCAATTGTTTGTCTTAAAAAGTAAAAAAAAAATCTAAAAAGAAACAAAGTTGGAAGAATTATGGTAATAATAAAACCAGAAATTGAAAAAAGTCGCAATAAGGTATATCGAAACAATCAAAATACAAGACTACTTGTTTTAACACTCTGCAACACTTTTACACAACAAAAATTTATTGCATTTTGCATAAAACACCTATTTTAACAGATATGGTTGGCGTACATGTTGTCAGGATTTCCTGTAAAGGTGAAACAAAACACAGATTCAAAGCAAACAGACTTCCGATTCTTAAGTATTAAGAAAAGGTTTTCCTTTTTTCAAACCTCCAGACCACTAATAACAAAACAGTTTGAGATTCTCCGACAGAAAAACAAGGTAGCCAATTGAAAAATTCAACAGAGAATAGAAAAAAAAATTAACAAACCTTATTTCTATATTTCAGTTGTTTTTTATTGAGTGAGTTTTTCATGGCGGAAGAAGACTTTGGCGCACTGAAGACAATATCAGTGGGCAGTTACGATTGCGTTCAGTGCAACCAAGAAGAAAAAAACGAGTCTAAACATACAAAATTAAACATAAGAGTCCAACTCAAAAGTAAGAACGCTTTCATCCCATTTCTTAATGATGGTCAATTTTGAGCAATTTTTCTCTGGACAGAATACAACCAAATTTACATCAAACTCTTTGATTTAAGACTGGCTTTGTTATGGTTAACCTCGTTACAACATGGTGCAAGCATTTTTTTGAGAAAAAAAGGCAAAACGAATGAACGAAAAATAGGCAATGAAAACATCCTTCTAACATATGGATGTTAACAGAAATTACGCACACACCAACACATTAAATGCTTTCCGCCTGAAAGAAAATAGTATTTGGGGAGCAAATTACTTGTTTTTCACTTCGTGTTTGCTTCGAAAGTCCCCTACAACATCCCCTACAAATAATTTTGCTCCTTGCAAAAATTAGCGTTGAAAAGCGTAAGAAAGAAGGAATGTTAAAAACCATTTCAATTGAATAACTTTTGTATGGATGTGGATGTCTTTCTGTTATTCTTATTTTTGATTGTTACAAATAAATTATGTGAAGAATAATTATCATCTTGTAGTAAAACATAGTTTCAACCGATCAGAATAGGCATATTTTGCGAAAAATTTTATGACAATAATCAGAGACAAAAATATACAAAAATTGATCATTTTACCGTCTTTTATTGTCTAAATGTTTGAGTTATTAGTAAATGTGTGTTTGGTGTTGGACTTGGTTCTTAAAATCATGAGTGATAAACACTAAAAATAGTTTTAATTGATACCGAGGTCTAATTTTTAGTTTGAACTCCAAAGTTTGACCAAAGCGGTTTTTTATGTTTAAGGTGTTAACTAATGTTCCTGGACGTTAAGATCTGCTCGAAATGTGTCTCTCAATAACAATTGAATATTTTTTTGCTCCAGATCTGCAGAAAAAAGTAAAATTTTGCCACCATGGTACATGACATTGACAACAGAGAGAATAAATATGAAAAAACTCAACATTTGCTCAAAATTTGTTTTTGCAGATATTTCCATACGAAATATGTAAAGCTTTAACTGAAATTATGTACAACAACACTAATTTACCATTTATGCTTGCAGAAATCGAACCTGGTTTTGTTGTTTTTAGATATCACGTTGTCGAAATGCCCAAATTTGACACAATGTCCCAAAATGCCAAAATGAGTTCCAGTTGAAAAGTGGCCTTCCTGTGACTGCAGAAACACCCATATACTCTATTTTTATGTGCATGAAACCAACACAACAAAAAACGACCAAAAATCACCGTTTATGAGATACAAAAAGCGAGTGCGATTTGGTACTCGTTTTTTTAATGTCAATTACGTGTTTTTTTTCTATCCGATCAGAGAAATTTATAGAGTGTCATAGTAAGTATAAAAACTACACACGATGACCTCAGCCGACTCCTATTTAGAGGGTTTGTACCCCTTGAGTTTGTATATGAAGCGTTTTTAGTCGGAAACTAGCCCCTTGGCACAATCTTGACCTCTGCATCTGTGCCCAAAATCCTTGGTACCGTTGGAACAAAGCACTCGTTATTCAAGACCACTTGGTGAAAATGAACCGCATTTTTGTTTGACATAGCTTCCTACGGTGCTCCCACGACCTGCCATAGACTATTTGTTTTGTGTTAAATCTATCTGCTATGTTTTTTATGTGTGAAGTTTTAGGGCCGTTTTGCAGATATGCAGATATGCAAAACAGCCATATATCGGAGACGATTTTCCAAAACACGTTGTAATGGATTGAACAGCCTTGAAGACAGTTAAAGACACTTAAGTCAGGCCTCCAGACACCATTACAACCCATAGAAAGTTAGAATAAAGGGTAGCTTTGTTGATTTGCTTACAAATTTACATCGAAATGTTAAGGTGTGCTAATGCGACAGATGGCCGAAATCTTAAGAACAATTTTTAGGGCTTCAAATAAGGTACATCTGTAAGATATTCAGTGCACTATTTTAAGTTTCGGGGTTTCCCCGTATTCGGAATAAAATATCTTGGAGCCAGAAAAAAAAGCGCCCCTTGTCTCAGCCAAAAAATGGCCCACAAATCGTAACAGTGTCGAGAGCCGGAACCGATTTTTTTGACAACAACAGATATTGCTCTAAGTTCCTTTTAATATTCATCTAGAAAAATTTTTCAAAAAATTAACATTTTAGGACAGACGAGGTGAGATTTTTTTTGCATAAACTTTTTGAAGTCAAAAATGATGAATTCTGGCTCTAGAGGTTAACATTTGTCGGGTCAATCAGTCTAAATCTCCTAAGATCAAAATTTGCCAGATCGGGTAACACTGGTGATGCGTTTTTCTGTCCCAAATCAGATCGATATGGTGAAAAGTAAAGCAAATCAGTACCCGACTTGATTCAGGTATATTCAATTGTCCCAAGGTATTGTTTTTATCCAATGACATTTAATATATTACTTTTAGTATTATTGCGAGCTCATTCAGGTTCATTTTGACTCATGTGTTACCGGCTTGCAGGTTTTGTACCGTGTTGTTGAAAAGTTTGTTAACAAGAAAAGACAAGTCTAAATCTTTTAAATACTTTTTTCTGAACATGTCAATATGTTCTCCAAACTCAGACTACTGATATATTTTAGTTGAGATCATTATTCTGGTACCCAGAAATTGAAAAAAATATTATAGTTCCGAAAAACTACGCGAAAATGACATCTTAGATTTGACAATGTGGCTGTTTTGTGTTTGACAGTCCAGTTGGCGGCCTTAATTGTGTTCAAAGTAATTCAATTGCCAATGAGAAATAAAAATATTTTTATAGAAACTTTATAGCAGGAGTTTTAACCTCTTTTTTGGTGAACACTTATCATGATTTGTTAAGAAATTGCGAACACTTTTCCCGGAAACAACAATTTCCCCTAATTTATTGCAACCAATGATTACTCCAACGGCTAAAAGTGTGTTGTTGAAGTTACGATGACCCTGTTTTTTGTCCCTGAGCGTACTGAGTGTAAAAAAACCAGAACATTTAAGTTTTTCTGTTATCGACCTCCCAATTTTTCATTATCTTAGTAAAGACTGAAATGTTTCCTTTTAGCATATATGGTCAAATTGCTGAAAATACTCCATTGGTCACTATATGTTTCATTGTGGACTTGTAATTGCTGACCTAGGACAAGCACTGTCATGGCTCAAAGAAGTTTTATGAGAAAAAGCAGTCGATATGTTGTCAAAATTCGAGCTAAAAAACTGCCTATATAGTGTTTCAACATAAATTGTTTTTCAACCTAGTCATTGACTTCATTTAATATGGGGGTCTGAGGAGGAGTGTCAAAATTGGAATACAGTCTGAGGAAGATTTTTGAAATTTTAACCTAGCTGGTCTACGAAAAAAGTAGTTGATGTGTTATCAAACTTTGAGCTCCAAAAACATTCTATGGTGTTTCAACACAAATTGTGTTTCAACATAGTCAAGAACTTATTCGATTGATTTGAGCGTCTGAAGAGGAGTGTCAACATCGAAGTATAGTCTGATATCAAATGATTTTTTAACCTAGCTGGTCTAAAAAAATAGAAGTTGACACGTTGTCAAATTTCAAGCTGCAAAAACTCTATATATTGTTTCATTACACATTGTTTTGCAACCTATTCAAGGAACTTTTCAATAAATTTGAGGGTGTAAGGATGAGAGTCAGCTGAATTATAGAGCCTGAAAGCAAATTATCTGCTACCTAGCTAATTTACGAAAAAAGTGGTTGATACGTTGTCAAATTTCAGATTCTTTTTAGCGGATTATGAATATGAACCCTAGCCAAAAACACGTTTTGTACCCGTCTTCAAAAATTTAACACTTTAGGACAGACGAGGTTTGATTTTTTAGCAGATTTTTCTAATTCAGAAATGAAGAATCCTGGCCCTAGAGGATATTACTTGTAGCGTCAATCAGTCTGAACCTCCTAAGATTAATATTTTTTAGATCGGGTAACATTGGTGATGCGTTTTTGGGTCCCAAATCGGATCGATGTTGTGAAAAGTTAAGCAAATCGGTACCCGACATATTTTAGGTAAATTCAATTGTCCTAAAGTTTTGTTTTTATCAAATGAAGATTTAATATATTACTTTTAGAACTATTGCGAGCTCATTCATGGTCATTTTGACTCATGTTTTGCCGGCTTGCAGGTTTTGTACCGTGGTGTTGAAAAGTTTGTTAACAGGAAATGACAAGTCGATTTCTTACAAAAACTTTTTTCTGAACAAGTCATTGTGTTCTCCAAACTCAGACTACTGATATATTTTAGTTGAGATCATTATTCTGGTACCCAGAAATTGAAAAAAATATTATAGTTCCGAAAAACTACGCGAAAATGACATCTTAGATTTGACAATGTGGCTGTTTTGTGTTTGACAGTCCAGTTGGCGGCCTTAATTGTGTTCAAAGTAATTCAATTGCCAATGAGAAATAAAAATATTTTTATAGAAACTTCATAGCAGGAGTTTTAACCTCTTTTTTGGTGAACACTTATCATGATTTGTTAAGAAATTGCGAACACTTTTCCCGGAAACAACAATTTCCCCTAATTTATTGCAACCAATGATTACTCCAACGGCTAAAAGTGTGTTGTTGAAGTTACGATGACCCTGTTTTTTGTCCCTGAGCGTACTGAGTGTAAAAAAACCAGAACATTTAAGTTTTTCTGTTATCGACCTCCCAATTTTTCATTATCTTAGTAAAGACTGAAATGTTTCCTTTTAGCATATATGGTCAAATTGCTGAAAATACTCCATTGGTCACTATATGTTTCATTGTGGACTTGTAATTGCTGACCTAGGACAAGCACTGTCATGGCTCAAAGAAGTTTTATGAGAAAAAGCAGTCGATGTGTTGTCAAAATTCGAGCTAAAAAACTGCCTATATAGTGTTTCAACATAAATTGTTTTTCAACCTAGTCATTGACTTCATTTAATATGGGGGTCTGAGGAGGAGTGTCAAAATTGGAATACAGTCTGAGGAAGATTTTTGAAATTTTAACCTAGCTGGTCTACGAAAAAAGTAGTTGATGTGTTATCAAACTTTGAGCTCCAAAAACATTCTATGGTGTTTCAACACAAATTGTGTTTCAACATAGTCAAGAACTTATTCGATTGATTTGAGCGTCTGAAGAGGAGTGTCAACATCGAAGTATAGTCTGATATCAAATGATTTTTTTACCTAGCTGGTCTAAAAAAAATAGAAGTTGACACGTTGTCAAATTTCAAGCTGCAAAAAGTCTATATATTGTTTCAACATACATTGTTTTGCAACCTATTCAAGGAACTTTTCAATAAATTTGAGGGTGTAAGGATGAGAGTCAGCTGAATTATAGAGCCTGAAAGCAAATTATCTGCTACCTAGCTAATTTACGAAAACAGTGGTTGAAACGTTGTCAAATTTCAGATTCTTTTTAGCAGATTCTGAATATGAACCCTAGCCAAAAACACGTTTTGTACCCGTCTTCAAAAATTTAACACTTTAGGACAGACGAGGTTTGATTTTTTAGCAGATTTTTTCTAATTCAGAAATGAAGAATCCTGGCCCTAGAGGATAGTACTTGTAGCGTCAATCAGTCTGAACCTCCTAAGATTAATATTTTTTAGATCGGGTAACATTGGTGATGCGTTTTTGGGTCCCAAATCGGATCGATGTTGTGAAAAGTTAAGCAAATCGGTACCCGACATATTTTAGGTAAATTCAATTGTCCTAATGTTTTGTTTTTATCAAATGAAAATTTAATATATTACTTTTAGAACTATTGCGAGCTCATTCATGGTCATTTTGACTCATGTTTTGCCGGCTTGCAGGTTTTGTACCGTGGTTTTGAAAAGTTTGTTAACAGGAAATGACAAGTCGATTTCTTACAAAAACTTTTTTCTGAACAAGTCAATGTGTTTTCCAAGCCCAGATTAGTGATATATTTTAGTTGAGATCATTATTCTGTTACCCAGAATTTGAAAAAATTCATATAGTTCCGAAAAACCACGCAAAAATGACATCTTAGATTTGACAATGTGGCTGTTTTTTGTTTGACAGTCCAGTTGGCGGCCTTAATTGTGTTCAAACTAATTCAGTTGCCAATAAGAAATAAAAATATTTTTGTAGAAATTTTATAGCAGGAGTTTTAACCCCTTTTTTGGTGAACACGTATAATGATTTGATAAGAAATTACGAACACTTTTCGCGAAAACAACAATTTCTCCTAATTTATTGCAGCCAATGATTACTCCAACGGCTAAAAGTGTGTTGTTGAAGTTACGATGACCCGTTTTTTTGTCAGTGAGTGTAAAAAAAACCAGATCAATTAAGTTTTTCTGTTATCGACCTCCCACTTTTTTAAATCTTAGTAGGGACTGAACAGTTTCCTTTCATCATATATGGTCAAATTGCTGAAAATACTCCCTGAATCAGTATATGTTTTTTTGTTGACTTGTAATTGCTGACCTAGGACAAGCACTGTCATAGCTCAAAAATTTATATGGGAAAAAGCAGTCGATACGTTGTCAAAATTCGAGCTAAAAAACTGCCTATATAATGTTTTAACATAAATTGTTTTTCAACCTAGTCAAAGACTTATTCATATAATTTTGTGGTCAGTGGAGGAGTGTAAAAAGTGGAATACAGTCTGAGGAAGATTAAAACTGCGACCTAGCTGGTCTACGAAGAAATTAGTCGATACGTTATCAAACTTTGAGCTCTAAAACTGCCTATATAGCGTTTCAGCATAAGTTGTTTTTCAACCTAGTCAAAGACTTATTCATTTAAATTAAAGGTCGAAGAAAGAGTGTCAATATTGGAATAGAGTCTGAGGAAGAGTGACTTTCTGACTTAGCTGGTCGTCGGAAAAAGTAGTTGATAGGTTTTCAAATTTCGAGCTCCAAAAACTGTCTATAGTGTTTCAACACAAATTGTGTTTCAACATAGTCAAGAAGTTATTGAATTGATTCTAGCGTCTAAAGAGGAATGTCAACATCAAAGTAGAATCTGAAAAAGAATGATTTTCTTACCTAGCTGATACACAAAAATAGAATTTGATACGTTGTCAAATTTTCAGCTGCAAAAACTCTCTATGTATTGTTTCAACATAAATTGTTTTTTTTTAACCCATTCAAGGAATTTTTCAATAAATTTGAGGGTGCAAGGATAAGTGTCAGCTGCAGAACTGAGTCTCAAAGCAAATAGTTTTTTACCTAGCTGGTCCGCAAAAAAGTAGCCGATACGTTGTCAAATTTCGGGCTCTAAGAACTCTCAAAGTAGTGTTTCAACATGAGTCGCTTCTCAACCTTGTCAACGACCTATTCAATTAATTTGAGGGTATTAGGGCAAGTGCACCTTTGCAATAGAGTTTGAGGAAGATGAATTTTCTGGTCTACGAATAAAGTAGTTCATATGTTGTCAAGTTTTGAGCTCTAAAAACTCCGTATTTCAACATAAATTGTTTTTTAATCTATTCAAACACGTATTCAATTAGATTGGGGGTCTAAGGAGGAGTGTCAGCATTGAAATCCAGTCTGAAAGTTAATGAAGTTTTGACCTAGCTGGATTAAGAAAAGAGTAGTTGATACGTTGTCAAATTTCGAGCTCCATAAATCTCTATATTTTGTTTCAACATAAAGTGTTTTTTCTTCTTTCTTTCTCAGCCACCTCTATCTCTCTCTCTCTCTCTCCCTCTCTCTCTCTCTCTCTCTCTCTCTGTCTCTGTCTCTCTCACTCTCTGCTCTCTCTCTCTCTCACTCTGTCGATCTCTGTCACTCTCGATCTCTCTCCCTCAGTGAGTCTCCATCTGTTTTTTTCTCGCTCTCTTTTTCTCGCTCTCTCTCTCTCTCGCTCTCTCTCTCTCTCTCTCTCTCTCTCTCTCTCTCTCTCTCTCTCTTTCTTCTTTCTATCGCTCTCTCTCTCTCTCTCTCTCTCTCTCTATCTTTCTTCTCTCTCTCTCTCTCTCTCTCTCTCTCTTGCACTTCGCGTCATCTCATTTTGTTTCCTTCTGGGCTTTTGTTTTTTTTTGCTCCTCTGCATCTTTCCAGTTTTCTTTGCTGACGGCAAAGTATTTTGGTGCTTTTTAGGATTGCCTTGTGGGCAAATTCGGTGGTTCGCTCGCTTTCACGTTCGTTCGGTTTTGCTTTATATCGATTTACGGTTGTTCGCTTTCCGTTTGTTTGCTTTCACGCCCGCTCGTTTTTGTTTTGCTCGCTTTGCGCTCGCTCGCTTACCGTTTTTTCGCTTTCACGCCTCTTCTATTTCATTTTGCGCTCGCTCGCTTTTCGTTAGTTCGCTTTCACGCTTGTTCGCTTTCGTTTCGCTCGTTTTTCTGTCGATTGCTATTCGTTTGTTGGCTTTCACGGTCGTTTGTTTCTGTTCCGCTAATTTTTCACTCGCTCATTTTGCGCTCGCTCGCCTTTCGCTCGTTCGTTTTCACGCTCGTTCGTTTTAGTTTCGCTCGTTTTGCGCTCGCCCACTTTTCGCGTTCTTACTCAGTTTTCTTCATTTCTCTCGTATATTGTGCGAACCCCACCTTTTGTCTGTGCCCCCTTCTTTGCGCTTTTAGATATTCATTTATGTGTTTGTTTGTTTTATTTTGCAGCACAAAAAACCCCAGCCATCTCCGTGCCCCCTTTCTTGTGCGTTTAGATGTTCACCTATGTGTTTGTCTGTTTCCTTCTTCAGCGCGATAACGCCCGCCCCTCTTTTGTCACCCCATTGCGCAGCGTGATAATCCCCGCCCTTGTTTATGACCGCTTCGCGCCTTAATCTCAGTTATTTAGGGTCTCTGTATTTTCTTTGGCTGCTAGGTCAGGTGCTGGCCTTATGGAGCTCAGTAATGTACCGGCTCTAGTCTCCAAAGAAACTAGAAAATCTCATGCAAAAGCTAAGGCACTGCTGCGAAAATCTGCCTCCTATGAAACCCTATAAATTTTGGTGAAAAAGATCTATGATCAGACTTTATTTCAGTTGTACCGGATATGAAAAGACCGTGGTTAACCAATTTCGTTTATGAAAAGACATTTGGTCGACTTATGAAAAACTATGGGTCTACGTATATTGGATATGAAAAGACCGTAGGTCGACCGATATGGGATATGAAAAGACCGTTGGTGGATACATGAAAAGACCGTGGTCAACCGATATTGGGTATGTTACTTTCTAAAAGATCAGACCAGGAATCCTATTAAACTTTTACACAGTAATGAGTACCAGGGGAACAAGGCTTCAAGTGAAAGCGTCGAAACAGAGCGATTACTCGTCAAATAGGGAACAATTTCAAGCCAAAAAAGAAGTAATTATAAAAGCCGTGCCCAATGAAGCGAAACTTGATACATCTTGATAAGAAACATACTAAATCTTGGCAAATCTTGCCAAGATCTTGCCCTGGTACTTAACAAAAGAACATCAAGACATAAACGAATTTGCAAGTTTTTTGCGTGGTTGTCAAGAAACAAGATCTTGGAAGATCTTGGCAAGATTTCCAAGAAATATTAACCATGACACGGCAAGCTATATCAAGTATTATATTTTCAATGAAAGATATAGCGGGAAATCATAAAATTAAGGAAGAATTATCAAGATTAGCAACAATTATCAAAAATTATCAAGAATGACGGAAAATACATTTGCGCCTGTGACCATGTCTTTTTTTCTGTGCTTCTATTATATAATAAACAATTCCAATAAACTTAAAAGCAATTAATAATTTTGGTCGAAAAACGCCTACAACCAATTTGAGTCACACCAATGTTTTTAGCAATTTTTAAATTCTGAAATTGATTCTATAATCAAGACAATGAGGCTTGGTAATGTGAGTTTGCACATAATGCTCCGTCCCCGCTCATCTACATTTTCCACTTAATGTCTACCAAATGAGGAAGAGATAAAAATTACCATATCGTTAAACAAACCACTAAATGAATAAAACAATATACTTTGGAGGGCTGGTGAGACCAGTCATTAACGTGACTACCAGAAAAGACGGCGATAAAAGTCAACTACTTACAAATATTAATTACGACCAAAACCCGTTGCCCATTTTTCTAGAACAATTAATTGCCACATCAAAATGACATGAGACAAAACCTATAATAAAAATACTTAATAAACTTCAATAGAAAAACATAGTGGACTTTTCCTCAAGGCGATTTTGTAACAAGTCGATAAGAAAAGAGCAAAAGGGCATTGTTTAAAAAAAATTTTCTTTTTTTTGAAATTAATGTCAAACTGGTTAAAAACATTATGTATCAGCTGAAATTAAAGAAAGATTTAGTTTTACCTCAATGTAGAGGTCTGAGCATATCGACTATCAGTCTGGGACCTCAACCTGGGTTAGAAAAAATTATCAAGAATTATCAAGAATGACGGAAAATACATTTGCGCTTGTGACCATGTATTTTTTCTGTGATTCTACAATGTAATAAATAATGCTAATAAATTTAAAAAAACAATTAACAATTTTGATCGAAAAACGCCTACAACCAATTTGAATGACAACAACTTTGTTTGCGTTTTTTAAATTGTGAAAGTGATACTATAATGAAGACAATGAGGCTTGGTAATGTGCGTTTGCGCATAATGTACCGTCCCCACTCATCTACGTTTTCCACTTAATGTCTACCAAATGAGGAAGAGATAAAAAATTACCATATCGTTCAACAAACCACTAAATGAATAAAACAATATACTTTGGAGGGCTGGTGAGACCAGTCATTAACGTGACTACCAGAAAAGACGGCGATAAAAATCAACTACTTACAAATATTAATTATGACCAAAACCCGTTGCCCATTTTTCTAAAACAATTAATTGCCACATCAAAACGGCATCAGAAATAACACATAATAAAAATACTTAATGTACTTCAATAGAAAAGCATATGGGACTTTTCCTCAAGGCAATTTTATAACAAGTCGATAAGAAAAGAGCAAAAGGGCATAGTTTAAAAAATTTTCTTTTTTCGAAATTAATGTCAAAGTGGTTAAAAACATTATGTATCAGCTGAAATCGGTGAAAAAATTATATTTACCTCAAAGGAGAGTGTTTGAGACCTTTCATTAACCAGGATATGTCATACGGCTATGAAAAAAAACCCACAAATACAGACAAAACAAAGAAGCAGAAACGGAAAAAGAATAATAAAGGAAGGCAAAATACATGAACTCAGTTAAAGTTTACTAAATCTTTTCTTCAAAGCCATAAAAACTATTGGGTTTTCTCTGAAAACAAACTATATCTAAATTCGGGCTCATTTTCACATAATTGTGAGCTGTCAATAATTGAGCAGTGAATTGAAAACTTTGTCAGTAATTTTCATCAGACATTTCGTGCGTTCCTGTCCAGACATTCGTGCTTTTTTCCTTGTTTCCAGACCATGTGAAGTTGAACGCGTTCATTTGGGTCTGGACACATCGACTTTCCGTCTGGGACCTCAACCTGGGTTAGCAGGAATTATCAAGAATTATCAAGAATGACGGAAAATACATTTGCGCCCGTGATCATGTCTTTTTTCTGTGTGATTCATAATTGCGTTTTTTCGAGTCAAATTCTCGTTACACTGAATCGTGGCATTGTCAGGTCATAGTTGCATACGGTTACAAAGTCGAGACATAAACGCGTTGCGTCGTGCTAATTCTCACAACCTCGAGTCATAGCTAGTTTTTGTCTGGTCATGGCCAATTTTTGTCTGGATTCCCGGTTCCGCCACTTCACTTCAGGTTGTTTGCAAACAAAGGTTTCTATATGTCAAGAATTACCAAGATCTTACCAAGGTGATCCAAGAAATGTTTGTCTATCAAGATCTTGTCAGAATGCTTCAAGTTCTGTTTCACTGGGTGACAACTTAACCTAGTAGAGCACTGTAATAAAAAGTAGCTATGGTGACAATTCTTAATACCTCCTCAATATTGAGCTTGGGATGGGAAAAGCGTTCTGCGACAATTCCTCAAAGAAATGGAATCTGAGGAGAGTGGGTGTGATATACCAATCAAACGTCAAGCCTTGAAACTGTTATAGGACCTAATTTTCCCGATTTTATATGCGGGTTCGGCAAGTCACTCATTTGCATATTGAGCTCAAAAATTAAACGGAAGGACTCAACAGTTTTTCTTGTTTATCTTATTTACAATTGGACGACAATTGCAAATTATTGAAAATAACCTAGCCATAACGTATCAAAAAACCACAACAAAGTTTAAACATAGCAGGACAAGTCCTGACGTACAAATCAAAGAATTTTCATTGACTAAACAGAAAAATTTGACCTAGAATGAACTAGGAGTGAATTGAGAAAACCATTTAAAAAATCAGAAACAAAAATAGGAAAAAACAGAAAATCAATGTCAAAATGCCGCATGTGAACCAAAAAACCACTAGCGAGAAATGAAAATTTAATTCAAACAAAAAACACGTCTAAAATGAGCTGTGAATGGATTGGGAAAACCATTTAGAAAAAAATCCGATCCAAAAAATCGAAAAAACAGTAAAAATCAGAGTGAAATTGCCACATGTGAAGAAAAAACCACTACCGAGAAACCGAATTTTTGTTCAAACACCGTTTTCTCACTCTTCTTTAAAATTAGAGCGAAAAAATTTCACGCCGCAAAACCACTCGCTTTTTCGCTCCATTTCCTGTTTCGGCGTGACCAAAATCACTACTTCAATTTGACTTCAAAAATCATAAAATTGTGTGAACAGATCTTAAAAAAAAGACAGCGCCCCAATACAATTCAAATTCTTTGAATTGTAAAAAACCACTACCGTATACTGCTGATCGTTATCACCATAAGAGCGGTCAAATCCATTAAATTAGCGCTGGCTTCGGAAGCATTAAACAAAGTTTTTCTTGAAAGTGACTTCTCGATGCTATTCCAAGTCCAAAACATTGTAAATTCAACAAAATTGGCCGAGTGCAATTGGAGCATCAACATTTCGCAGAGGATTCTATGGCCTCAAAGACATGCCGGTAGAGTTCTTAAAAGCTATGAATTCATGCTTGGCAAGCTTAAAGAACACACACAGTTTCATTGATGATATCGTCGTGATATTTAAAGCAACAGAATTTCCAAATTCCGGAGTAGGTTGCGCTCTCATTAAAAATTTAGACTCTAGTTGAACTAATGACCAGTTTTGACCCTGAAGGCTGCTCTAATAAGACAAGCCAGATCGTAGCTAATGCTACCTTGATCATATAATGCCTCTGGACGGGGGCCTCAGCAATCTATCCTGACGTGGAGTAGCTGCCAGGTTTTGTCAATGGGTGGCGCCTGCCCAACCCTCTCCCCCTCTTGCCCGACCCTCTGTGGTTTTTTCAGAGTTGGCTTGAGTCGTTCACATCAAAGTGGACACGTTTGCATAAGTGAATTTAGGGCAAATTATGAACTGGTTCCGAGAATACATCAAATCGAAAACAGTTTTTCATCTGGTTAAAAACTACCCTAGTAACAATGGAATTTGAAACTTTCGAGATTTTCCAATGTTTGCAAGGTTTTGAATTGTTTTTGGAAGACGCTGCTGTAACTTTATCTGCTAATAAATTTAAAAAACAATTAATAATTTTGGTCGAAAAACCCCTACAACCAATTTGAATCACAACAATTTTTTTTCGCGATTTTTAAATTGTGAAAGTGATTCTATAATCAAGACAATGATGCTTGGTAATGTGCGTTTGCACATAATGTTCCGTCCCCGTTCATCTACATTTTCCACCTAAATGTCTACCAAATGAGGAAGAGATAAAAAATTACCATATCGTTCAACAAACCACTAAATGAATAAAACAATATACCTTGGAGGGCCGGTGAGACCAGTCATTAACGTGACTAACAGAAAAGACGCCGATAAAAATCAACTACTTAAAAATATTAATTACGACCAAAACCCGTTGCCCATTTTTCTAAAGCAATTAATTGCCACATCAAAATGGCATCAGACATAACCTATAATAAAAAAACCATGATAAAAACTTTTTTGATGATAAAAGCTCAAATTTAGAAAGTTATATCAAAAATTTCAACCATAAAACTTCAATCAGACATTAAAAGTTTTAGCCTATTTTTAAATATATTAGGAAAATGGAGCTAAATTTTAGTGAAAATTACGGAAAATGTGAATCAAAACTGTTGAATATTCGCAAAACTTTAAACCTCGGTAACTACCTGTAAAAAACGAAAATCAAAAAATCTTTTTCCATATTCTAGGATGTACGTGCTTTCTAATGATACGAATCACAACTCTCTGCGATGAATATATCGACTTTGAAGAAAACTCAACAAATAATTTGTTTTTATTAGTAAATTATGACTAAATTGATCAAACCCGTAAAGATTTTGAAATTCTATTGATGCTAATACTATTACTAAAAAATACAAAGAACCCTTCTAAATGAAACAAAAATATTGCAAGATCCTTGCAACTTTTGAATTTCTTTCTAACTAGGTGCAAAGATCAAACAGGATTCCGAAACCGAAGCGTCTGATCAGTTCTACATGTGTTGTGGACAGGGGGTCGATTTGGAAAACAAACATTAAAACAAATTGAACCAAAGAGAACTAAATTTTTACCGTTTATTGGACCCCGAGCGAATTTGGCTCTGACAACAAAACGTGCGCTGATTAGACCTACCCCGAATTTTACCTGCCCCTCAATTTGGTCTGGTTATGGTGGTGTTGGTTTCTGCGTTTCGTATGGTTGAAGTTGAGAATTCAAACTTAATAAAATTTCAAAAAAGAGTTCAAATGTGATCCCACCGACCGGTTTAAACTTTAGGTTTTATATTTCTGAAGAGAAACCCAATTCAACGTTTGCTAAAAATGATGCCACATGCATGCACAACGAAAACGTCTTTTGTGGAGTTTTACCTGCAGATCATTATCATGATTTGTTTGATGTGTAGGATGTTGCCACAAAGTTTTTAAAAAGAAGTAAATTTCATTCTGTTCCATGCTTATATACAACCTTGAATTGTTTATTCTCAAATGGCAAGGACCTGGTGGAAATTGGTGTAAATTAGGTGGAAATTGGTGTAAATTAGGTAGAAAATGGTGTAAATATGTTGACAGACTTTTAAAACAATTCTTTCGTAGCCATATTTTACATTTTAAGCCAATTTTACATGACCTCAAAAAACCACCAGCTCAAAGCAAATTCACCATATCCACGAATTTTATTGTGGAAATTATACTAAAGGTGAAGATCAGGTAGTACATAAAGGTTTTATCTGTAAATTACGTTTACATTGATCAAACCAATGCAGATTTTGAAACTCAAATACTAACCCTTATATTAGAATTTTAAAAAACCCTTCTGAATGGAATTCAAAAAGATTCAAATCATTTCTAACTGGGGTATTCAGATCAAACAGTTTTTCGAACCCCAAGCGAATGACCAGTTCTACATGTGTTGTGGACGAGGGGATCGATTTGGACAAACAATTTGGACCAAAGACACCTAAATTTTTATCATTTATTGGACCCCGGGAGAAATTGGCAATGATTTCAAAACCGGTGCTAACTAGACCTACCCCGAATTCTACCTTTCCCTCAATTGGGTCTGGTTGTGGTCTGGTTCTTTTTTTTGATCTTGTTGAAATTGTTAAATAAAATTTAGTAAAATTTCAAAAAAGTCTTTCACATTATAGCCCCTCCCCACGAAATTATAGCCCTCCATTATGCTATAATTACCATGATTGGGGGCTCTAGGTTATATGACCACTAAACTTGGAGGGGGGGGGGGGTGGGGTATAATGGGAATGAACCAAAAGTTCAACTGTGATCTCACCGACTGGTTCATCTGTCTTGAAAAAAATATGTCTGATATACAAGCCAATGGGCTGTTCAACAATAGATGGAAGAAAGAACACAAAGTAGCATAAGCATATGAGCCCAAAAGCACGTTGCAGTAACTTTTTCCGGGTGGTCGCTTCCGATTCTGCTTGATTACGTGCATTGTCCTGAGCGACTAGCTGTCGCAATTCTACGATTGCTTTCCAGTAGAAAAAAACGATGCAAGCCATCGAAACAATATCGGTGATGGATAGAATCATAAAGTCAAGATTAAAACGGGTGACCACACATATCTTCGGTCAGAGTTCGATCAGTGATTTAACCAGAATTGGGATTTCTTTCGTTGGGATCTATTTTAACCAAATTGAGATGTCTTCCGTTTGTATCCCCCTTCCCCTGAATGTTACGCAACCCCAGTTAAACAGCACTCGTCATTACATAGTAAATCATTATGTAACAACATATGTCTGATGCGCTAGGCACCCACTAAGCTGACGAGTGTGGGTTGCGCGCGTGTGTGTGTGTGTGTGTGTGTGTGTGTGTGTGTGTGTGCGGGTGTGTGTGTATGTGTTTGCGTGTGTGTGTTTGTGTGTGTGTGTGTGTGTGTGTGTGTGTGTTTGTGTGTGTGTGTGTGTGTGTGTGTGTCTGTGTGTTTGTTTGTGTGTGTGTGTTTGTGTGTGTGTGTGTGTGTGTGTTTGTATGTGTTTGTGTGTATGTGTGTGTGCGTGCACGTGTGTGTGTGTTTGTGTGTTTGTGTGTGTGTGTATGTGTTTGTGTGTGTGCTTGTGTTTGTTCGTTTGTGTGTGCATGTGTGTGTGTATGTGTGTTTTGGGTGCGTGGGTGGGGGGGGGGTTGGAACAAATGAAATGCAATTTTTAGAGAGCAGAGTTAGTAATTGTTATATGACTCTGCTTGAAGTCACTGAGAACTTCTGGCATTTATCGAGAACCGCTGAGCGGTTCAAGATATTCAGTCAGAATTTCGAAGTGACTTCTGCAGCGTCATGTAACCATGCTTAAAACACAAAACGCGCACGTTTTAAAATGACAAAAGTCAACGGAGGTCAAGATCTGGCTGAGCAGCAACTTCTGGCATGTTAACTTCTGGCACTGCAGAATTTCAGCGTTATAAAATGTGCACATGAGTGTTTCAATAGTTATTATTTAAGAATATTCTGCTGAAAGGTTTAATTTTATTGACAGTCAGCTTTTTAACATCTTTCCTACACACATACAAACAGCATACAGTTAGTTGATTTTCTGAAAGCGTTAAACTAAGGGTTGTGCCAAAAAGATTACATAACTTCAGGGGAAATATGATGAGATTACTACAAAAATGGGTTTGTTTTAAATTTCAAAATCTGATTCTATTTTCTATCATTTTCTGACAGTGCAATAAATATTTTACAATATATATATATACATATATATATATATATATATATATATATATATATATATACATATATATATATATATATATATATATATATATATAAATAATTCCGGAAAGATACAATGCTGATACCATCGGAGAACCCGTGAAAAAAATCATTGTGTAGGTTTTTGAATGATTCTTTAATTGGCTCACAAATTTTTTCTAGTTTTAGGAGAGTAGCATTTTCTTCAAATATTTTTGTGCGGTGTCACATCATCAGGTGCTTTACAATCCCTTTCACCTTGACAAAATTGTCATATCAATTTTTGTGCCTTTGCTAGACCCTTATGTTGTCTTTGAGGTTTAATAAAAGAAGTTAAAAAGAAACTATATTTCTAATTCGAATTGTTTCGGTCGTAACATTGTTGTTACACAACCGAGCCGACTACCCAGAGCATTGTATTACTGAACCATTTTAATTCCAGAGACTGTATAGAGACTTTTTATATTTTTACAGAGTCTGTTCTTGTCACAATCTACACTGATCAGTATCTTTTTCAATGTAAAATTGCGCTTCTGATTTTATCCTGCTTTTGATCAGCTCATTTCTATCATCATACAATTATCAGCCTAATTAACATTATTGTAGAACTTTTGTCAGCCTACAACCATTCTGTTTAAAACCTGTTTCAGCTCTGATTGTCAGCCTAAAATACACTGTTTTTATACTGTTTCAGCGCTGCTTGTGCGTCACACCACGGGCATTTTCACACCATACTACATCACCCCACAGGCATATTGCATCCAATATATGCTGTTTCAGTACTAGTTTTGCAAGCTATTATTGAAGTATCCCAGCTCAGTACTGAAAAACTCTGGGTTAACAGCCCGGCAGTAGGTTTTTGTATTATTAATTTACCATGCCTGGACACTCTTCAGAAACAATTTGTTGCCGATCCCCGGCCAATTTCATGTGGCTATCTTGAGAGATTTTATAAGATAACTATTTGTCTTGCAAGATCTTGCAAGAAAACCATGTTTTGCAAGAATCTTGCAAGATATGACATAATAAACATCTGGTCTCAATTACGTTTTATACAAGTTGAGGTCCTCCTTCAAACTGACTCATGATCAAACCAACAAAAACACGATGATCAGGATAAAGTGCGTTCATATTCACAGACGAAAACCTCTGGGAGCCAGCCAAAATCTCATATTGAATAAAATTATACAAATCTCATTCTAATCATAAAAATGTTAGCAAGATTCAACGGTTACTCATAAATAAAAGTGAACAAACTCTTAAAAAAGAACCTGGGTCGAGGAAAAATTGGAAAATTATGTAGGATAAGCGATGAAAAGTTGTTTTTTTTTCATCGCAAATTGTGTACATAATTTGGATCTATTCTGTTTCGGCCCCCATTGCTTTTTACGCCCCGTTATAAATTATATGTTGTTCACATTACTATGTGAAAAAAGCACGTGCGTCTGGGGGGGGGGAGGGGGGAGGAGTGTAAAAAATATTAGCCAATTAAGCTGGGGTGACAAAATAGAAAGGATCCAATAATTAATGCGGTGAATTTATGAAATTATGTAATTTGACTGCTAGAGGAAGCGGTGAAATTATAAAAATTCACATTTCACCGCGTTCAACATATCACCGGCCTTTACATGGGTTCGCACCTTTCACCGCATGCATGTCAGACACTTCTTCTTCCGCAGCGCCACCTCCTACTAACTTCGAGGACATTTTTATTTTTTGGATTTAAATCAAATTGAATTTCTGTAACACATGGACACACGGTGAAATTACATACTTTAGCGGTGAAATGTGGTGATTTTTTGTAATTTCACCACTTTATCTAGTGGTGAAATTTGTGAAATTACGTATATTCGCTTCTTAGAAAAAAATTTCAAAAAATGTAAGATTATGGGGTCACTTTAACGGGGTGGGGGTGGGGTAAAATTTAACAGTTCCTACCTTGCTCCTCATTGCCCCCCTTACCTTACATCATCTTTTTTCTAAGCGTTGAGTTTATGTATTTGCACAACTAAGTTAAACGGTGAGTTTATGTAATTTAACCGCATTCATCGCTTATCTCACATTATTTGGACACTTTTTATTTCACCGATAAATTCAGTGGTCAAATTATGCAATTTCACAACTGCCAGGCGATAATTTTCTTTCACCGCATTAACCGCCTGATTTATGTAATTTCACTGCATTCACCGCTTATGCTACATAATTTTGCGTTGAATGGCTGTGACACCCGGGAAATTAAAATTTTATCTTTTATGCGAATTTACATCTTAGCTATGAAGCACAATGCCCGGTTCAACATTATAATATACAAAGCCATATAAACCACAAAAGGCTTGTTTAATGCACCCCGTGAGGGCACGATAAAAGCAAATTTACTTTTATATAAAAAATTAAATCTGATTTGACGAACTTTTAATTGCAAAATTGGAGATTTTTTAACGATGCTTTTAACCAACAAAAAGCTTAAAAGTCATTCAAGCGCTACCGAGGACTGTGCATATCGGGTCTTTATCTGTCTGATCATACGGCTGTGCAATTTAGAAGGGTATGATCAAAGAGATTTATAACGGGGACATCGACCTATGCATCGCGCTCAGTTGGAATTTTTTTTCAGTCTTAGGGTTTCTCCGAGAAAATATCATTTCTATAACTTGATGAAAATTGTCATATCCAGGGAGGAGATTTCAGCGCCAATAAACGCAAAAATATTGGCGGTGAATTGAAAATATGTAATATCAACGCTAAATGCGTTGCAAATTGATCACCGGTTTTTACCGTTGATATTACATTATTCAGCGTTTCCAAGCCTAGATTTCTCACAGTTTTAGCCTTGATCCTGCACAAATTTAACGATTAATACTTGCTTGAAATCGTTGATCACTTTTAGCCAATTGAAATAGCCAATTGTTGAATGACGGATCTCATCAGCTAAAGCGAACTTCATCAGTGAAATGGGGTTTTCGGGTTTACATAAATCTTTTTGACATTTTAAAATATTAAAATTACGTGTAATCAAGTGTGCGCCTGCTCTTGAGCCTGAACTATGCTGATGTCTTTGTTGAGTCAGCCCTCATGAAGATGGCCTACTAGTGCATTTAAAAAATAGATAGTTATACTTTTTTCGGTGTTAATTTTTACATAATCAAGCTTTTTTATTGCTCAAGTTTCTAAATTATGCGTTTTTTAGCGTTGACCTTTTATAATTAAGATTTAAATTTAGCACAGACTTTAAGTTTAGTCTAAGATTTATACAGCAAATCAGTAAAAGGTGCTTTTTAATGTCAAAAAGGAGGATCGTTTATTTGCGTTCGCACATGATGTTCCGACCCGAGCTCATCTGCATGTTTGACTTCATTGTCAACCAAATGAAGAGATAACCAAAAATAGATGTTCGAGATTAAAGAAATCGACACACACCCAGACTACTAATTAAATTGCATAACGCCATGCCTCAATAGAAAGCTAGCGAGATCTACCATTATTAAGAGTACAAGAAGTAAGCAAACAAACAACAAAACAAGCAAAAACTCAACACTCTTTTGCGGCAAAAACTCAATATCTAAAATTAAAATCTCCTAGTAAAAACGTCAAATTACAATTAGACAAAACCCTAGCTACACAAATTTACTTTTTCTCAATTACAAGCAGATGGGACTTTTATTTAATGAGACTAGAGAACAAGTCGACCAAAAAGAGAAACAATGAGGCGAAACTCAAAAATAAATCAACATGTTTTGCACCAAATAATTTCAAGCGTCTTAAAAACCAACAGATATAAACTAAAACACTCAAGATAAAGTTATTGAAACGTCATTAGGACGACAATAAGAACCCTCTTGGGTTACACTATGCCATAGAAACGGACTAAAGGGGCAGAATAACTAAGAAAATATGCAAACAATTTGCGGAACCACAAATTTTTTAGATAATTAAAATCATCGGCTATTATCTTAATATGTTTTTTCAATTGTTATTTATACTAACTCAGTTAAAATTTTGCAGTAGGGCCTTAAACAAGTTAATTCAATTCTCCACTAGAACCTATGAGACCTCTCAGCATATATAAAAATTCTACGACTACAATAAGAATACAAAAACAGTCAAAAACGGCAATTTCAAAAGAAACTTCAGAGTGAAAATTGTAAAAGGCATTAAAAAATTAGCTATAAACTAAATTAGCTATAAATTAACTAAAAAAAATTTAATATGAACAAAAATATTAAAACTACGAAGTATTTGAGAAAACCCCATAATTTTAGTCTTTATATTCAGCTTTCACCGGAACTCAATAAAAGCGCTAACTTCTGCATCGATGGGAAGACAAGGATATCTGTTATTCCTAAGTCATCAATATGTCATCACAATAAGTCTTATTACTATGAAAAAGCCAGCAAATGCAGGCAAAAACAAAAAGTTTATTAGGAAATTGCGAGAGGTAAGTGTAGAAGCCGATAAAACCATAAACCTTACCTTGAATGCTTGATCTTTGATCAATTGAACTTCATCTTTAAGACGAAGGGAACTGTCAATAATAGGATAATATGATAAGATTTCAAGAGGAACCAAAAATCTGAAAAAAATATCAAAAAGAATTATGGAGACGCGTGTTATCGAAGTCATAAAACCTGTAGATAGAAAATAAAAGAGCTAACCAATTTATTATTGGATGCAATAGAAAAAAAAATGACGCTGTCATTAATCAGACTGACTTACAAGTGCACTGAAAAAAAGTTTAAGGACGGCTAATGTTAAAAAAAATTCGAAAAATTGTTTTTGAAGTCTTCACAGTCATTAGCTGTCCATTCAAAGCACTAGATAGGTTTAGTTGATGCTTATAAAGAACCTATTTCAATTTCAACCAACGAGATTGCAGTAGAACTACAGTTATCTGAAAAAAGAGACAAACAAAATTTTATTAAAAGTTACGAAAATTCAGGATCGAAGCCATAAGAAAAGGAGCGAATCCTTCAAAGCGATTTACTTTTTCATCGGGCGTCATGTGAATGTAAATGAGGTTTATCCGTAATGGAATCTTATTATGAAAAGTGATTAGTCTCTAAGTGACTTGGAATAAAAAAAGAATAAATTATAAAAAGGTTTTTTGAGAACCAGCTCTCACTTAGAATTCAATTTTTTTAATTAGGAAGTTTCCCTATGAGAGCATAACTAGCCTTTTTAATACCTTTCGACAATTAGGAACACCAAAGTGCTTCTTTTTGAAGCGTAAAACTTTATTTTGAACTAATGTTTTGTTTGAAAAAAAATCTTAATTTGAACGAAAATTCCCATAAAAGTAAACAAATCATGTCAAAAATCACGCATTCACATAAAGCTTTAATCCTAAATAACTCTTCAAAAAAAAAATTAAAAATTTCTTTTGTTTTTCAAATTCTACACCGGACAATATCTTTTAATGTTACCACTCACATTTGTCTACGATGAACATATCGATCTGCCAAAATTGATTGAACAACAACAAAAAACCAGTTTAAGTACATAGGTACATAGTTCTTCCCCCCACAAGTGAGGTCGAAACTATGATATGCCCTAAATATAGGGATGTCGGTGTTGCTGTTGCAGCTATGGTCAATGCTGCTGCTGCTATGGTTTCAAAACAACTGATTCTTAGCACTATTGATGCATCTCTAAGCTATTAACAGCTCTCAAATCTTTTGTTTTTCAAATTGTACACCGGACAATATTTTTTAATGTTAGCACTCACATTTGTCTACGATGAACATATCGATCTGCCAAAATTGATTGAACAACAAAAAATCCAGTTTAAGTACATAGGTACATAGTTCTTCCCACCAAAAGTGAGGTCGAAACAAAGATATGCCCTAAGTAGAGGGATGTCGGTGTTGCTGTTGCAGCTATGGTCATTGCTGTTGAAGCTATGGTTTCAAAACAACTGATTCTTAGCACTATTAATGCATCTCTAAGCTATTAACAGCTCTCCAATCACACAGTAAAAAAATATTATCGTTTAGTAAACAAAAATGATAGATGAAAAGAAGAGGAAAAGGAGAAAGTTTTTGAGGAACCAATTACAAAATTTACCAAGATGATGGA
Organism: Convolutriloba macropyga; assembly: GCF_964194025.1. Lineage (NCBI taxonomy): Eukaryota > Metazoa > Xenacoelomorpha > Acoela > Convolutidae > Convolutriloba > Convolutriloba macropyga. Next base: position 63,795,515 of record NC_134475.1, read on the forward strand.
GTCCGGTTTTTATATGGCTAATCCCCAACCGGTAGGGGGTGAGACGGTACAAGGTGGGCTTACAACTCAAAAAGAATACCAAACAATAGGCACCATGACAGAGGCAAACGAATTGGTTCGCGATATCCCAAAAAAAGAACTGGCATCAGAATGCGATAATTTTCTGATTGGCTGAAGCATAATAGGCAAGCTTGAAATGGACAAATCCATTACAATCAACTGCACAATCCATGCTTATAGAGGGTCCACTACCAACAAGAAAATTCAAGTTCTGAACAAATATGACCCAAAAAAATTCGAACTTGAGTAATTCAAAACGGTACCAACAACGTGCTCAATCATAATAACAAATCTGCTTCTGACAATTTTCTGAAACATAAAGAATTGATTGATTTATGCTTCTAGAAATTCACTCCAGATGTTTGCGTTGCTGGTGAAGTGCCACCATTGAAAAAAATGGAGCAGTATTGGAATAAAAATGAGAAGTTTGACGAAATCAATTATCTTATTAAATTGCACTATTGAAACCCATATTGCCCTATTCAAACCCTTATTAATTGCACTATTCTGAACCCTCGTTCAAGATATCGTTTCTTAATGCTGATATCAAAAATATAAAGATTACTTTGAGCAAAGTTAATAGTGATACCAATGGATATAATTGTTTGTATTTTGATAACATGCGTTCAAACTACCAGCATTGTGTGTCTCTTGTCAAAAACTGTTTGCTTTCTCATCTTCTATTAACATCAAATGGTAGCATCAGTCCCAAGGGACTCTACCAAATTTATAACTTAACTAATAAAGCTCTTTCATACAATTACAGTTCCAGCTTTCGAAGTAAACCATATAACTATCCCCAAACAGACAAGAAATGTTTTATGACATTCAATAATAATTGTCAAACCATAAATCAAAGATACTCTGCGCTAAACTTTAGTAGTGCTTCGAACTATTATGCCCAATCCTACTAAAGACCCCCATTCCAATGAAAACATATTACTGTAATACTGACAATTTTGTGAAATATTGTTGCAACCATCTATAATAGATAACATTGAATATTTTCTGTTCGTCAACCCAACAATAGAAATGTTTTATTTAGTTTCGCTGCTGTTGACCTCGAGAATTCCCGCGTCAACAGTGGCAATATTACTTCCTAAAAAACAAAAAAACGTTTATCAAAGGTTTTGGTAAATTTTAAGGGACATTGCACAAACAAGGATACTAATCATAGGTTTTGAAATTTTTGTTATTGTCTCTCATCTTTTCATTAGCTTAACACTGCTTCTAAGGGCCGTTGGCATAGAAATAAACCCAGAACCTGTTCGAACAAATAACGAGTCTATCAGGATAACTCAGAGAAGAGAGTGGGAACTGAAAATTTATCACCTAAGTGTACAAAGCATTCTCAGCCAGAAAGAACAACTACGCACGTTAGTACACGAGCTGGGACCCAATTGCATTTTTTTACAGAAAACTGGCACTGTGAAAACGATGACACAAATCTCCTCGATCCTGACAAAGAACGACTCTGTTGTTTTAGAACTGACCGTATTTCTTCGGTTGGAATGAAAACGAAGAAAGTTGGTGGAGTTATGGTGCTGTACCAAAGATTTTTTGCCCAAATTTTTGCGAAGGGTTAAACCTTTTCACAGATAAGTTTGAGAGTTATGGGTCTCATTGAAACTACCAACTTGTGAGTCTGTATTTTTGAATGTTACATATAATCCAAACAAACAAAATAGCAATGCTTTTGGACCAACTAGCGAATAACATTGATAATGCAAATGCTAAAGAAGGAAAAATAGTACTTCTGGGTCATTATAACATAAACAACTTAGATAAGTCGGAATGACCTAAGCTCGAAACAGTAGTATTTCCGTATGACTTGCATGTCAAGAACAAAACCCCTCCTACTCGTTTAATCCGCATTAAAGCCTTATTGATTACATTATCACTGACTGCTCACTTATAAACGACACTGTAATTTGTGATAGCATTGTAAAAAGTCATCACTTTGCTAATTTAAATATGTTGGGGCTCCGTGTAGAAAACAAAAAGATGCCAGTTCAGAAAAACATTTTACGATAAAGAGAACTTTAATGCATCTGATTTTCAACAATGCATAGAACAAAAAAACAGAGATTTGCTCTAAATGTACATTCAAAGCAGCTTAGATTCCATGCTACAAGTTTTTTCAACGTTAACAAAATAATTATATGTTAACAAAATTATGAAATCACGACAATTGTTGGTTGACAGAGATAGGTTTTTGAATGATAAAGACTACAAAAAAACTTAGATTTAAAAAAACAGATTCAGTATTTCTAATGACAACGATTTCCAAAGATTTCATAGAAATCTTATTGGAGCAGCAGAAATGACAGGAAAAAATAGATGCTGATAAATGGGATAGGAAACTCCGAAAAAATAAAACCCAGAATTTTTAGTTTGAGAAATAATTTTGGTGATTACGTAACGCGGAGAAAACAATTGCTAACCTACTAAACTATCGTTTCTCTACACTTGGAAAGTTTCATAGCCCCCAATTCCCACTAATGATGTCAAACGCATGCAAGTTTAAATCAAAAAAATTTAGCTTTTAATTTGCGACGGAAAAAAATTGTCGTGACGCAATTATTGCCCTGGGAAGAAATGAACCAATCGGACCATCACACATTCCAGCATGGGCTATTACAAACTCAAGTTCTTTAATTGTGCCTCATCTAAATTTTCTTGTCAACTAATGCATCAGAATATCTTGCTTTCCCAATGAACTTAAACAAGCTCATGCTTCCACTGTACAAGAAAGATGACCCGGAAGAACCTAATAACTATCGCCCAATCACCATTACACCGTGCCTATCTAACATTATTGAAACCATCTTGAGGAATCAAACTTGTCAGTACCTTCACGACAACAACTTACTAATTAAAAATCAATATGGTCTTAGAAGAAAATACTCAACAATCGTTTCCCTATTATTTTCCTCAGATTTCATCAAAAGCAAAACTGACGTAAGAAATTTTGTTACAGCCACTTTCCTTGCTCTTTCAAAGTCAATCTCTTTGATTCAATCATTTACGAAATTTTGATTTTTACGTTGGACAACTTAGATTTTGATTGAGGCACAAAAAATCTAAAAATAAGTTTCCCTACAAACCGTCGCCAATCTGATATCCTACAGGACTGCATATCAGATGAAATAAC
>NC_134475.1:63806228-63811228 GCF_964194025.1 Convolutriloba macropyga
ACATCAGACCCGCACAAAAACAACAACAAGAAGAACCACAACTCCAGGAAACCCGAATGGAAGCCACAGACGAAACATTAGACCTTGAAAATACGTTTTACATCCAGGAAGTATTCGACAGCTGGAATACTGTAAACCTCATACATCCAAAAAATTTTGTCCACGCACACCCACAAAAACTATCTCCAAATATCTCAGATGAAATCTGGATCAAAACATCCACAGACACATTCGAGACGAATTGGCTCGCAGACACAGGCAGCCCTCGAAGCTTCATTTGTAAAACGGAAGCGGAAAGAATAAAACAAAAGTGCAAATCAGCCAATTGGAAAGAACAAACAAACGGCCAGACACAGTATAGATGCTTCAATAACATAGAGATCCCAATCACAGGAATAATACAGATAAAACTCCGATCGGGACTCCGAGAAGCAACAAACAACGAGATCCTAGTGGTCAACGCAAACACTGTGAACCTGATGGGAGGAGATATATTGGGGAAACTTGGATTCACCCTCTCACAAAATAAAGGTACACACATTCACAACATTAATATGGATAACAGACTAGAAATAAAAATCATAAAGAAATTCCCACACCTGTGTTCCCGTTTGAGAAAATCCAAAAACCACATTGCCAAATCAACGCTAAAACAAGACATCTCCCCATACCAACACAAAGGCCGAAGGGTTCCACTTCACCTAACGGAAAAAATTGATAAGGAGATACAACATTTACTTAACACAAACCAAATAATAAAACTAGAAAAATGCTCCGACCAAGTTTTTATAAGCCCTGTAGTAATAACAGTGAAACATGACCAATCGATCAAACTGGCACTAGACTCAAAACTACTGAATGACGCAATTGATAAAAACAAATATCAAATGCAATCCATCGACAACCTAATGGACTCAGTCGCTAAATACATCTCAGACAATAAGAACAAACAAGACAGCTTCCTATTCTCGAAAGTAGACCTAAAATATGCATACAACCAAATCCCTCTACACCCCGAGATTAGAAAACATTGCAACTTCAACATCCTCGGGGGCAAATCAACTGGCACATATCAGTTCATAAACGGATTCTACGGCCTAAGCGATATGCCTGCCACATTCCAAAAAACCTTGGACAAAACGCTCGAAAACATCGACAACAAATTCAACTTTTTAGATGACATACTAATCATAACAAAAGGCTCCACCCTCGACCATGAACTCGACATATACAAAGTCCTATCAAGACTTGACAAAGAAAACCTAGCCATTAAACTAGAAAAATGCGAATTTGCCAAATCCTCAATATCCTGGTTAGGCTACAAAATAACCCAGTCGGGAATTTACCCTACCGTAAAAAAGACAGATTCCATAATGAACCTAAAACCCCCTAACACACTAAAACAACTTCGCTCCCTTATGGGCTCAATACACCAACTCATAAAATTCATACATAACCTAGCCAATCTACTCAACCCTATAAGACCCCTGCTAAAAAAAGAAAACATAACAAACAACAAAATACGTTGGGAAGAGATCCATACAACAGCTTTGGACAAAATAAGAGCAGAAATCTCTAAAATTACAGAAAAAAAAACACTTCGATAAACAACGTAAAACAGGTCTTAAATGCGATGCAAGCTACGCGGGACTTGGAACGGTATTAGAACAACAATACCCAGAAGGCTGGTTCCCCATAGCTTACGCCAGCCGCTTCCTAAACGAGGCAGAAAAGAAATACAGCACCAACGAACTAGAACTACTATCAGTAGTTTGGGCAACAAATCATTTCAAATATTACCTACTAAGGTTAAAATTTGAACTAATAACAGATCACACAGCTCTACTTTCGGCACTCAATCCCAACCGGGCTAATAAATCGCGACAAAGCCGACTGATACGCTGGATAGACAAACTACTACCATTTCCTTTTTCAATTCAACATATACCGGGGAAAGATATGGGCTTCACTGATTATCTAAGCAGAAACCCACACCAAAAACCTCCCCCAATAAGCCCAGACGATGAACTATTCGTAATAAATAGAATTAGAGAGTTTACTTTCACACTTTTCAATGAAGAACAAAAACACAACATTTTGACCAATGAGATCGCTCCATTCGGACAAGCACACAAATCACATGACGTAATTAACAACGCTCAGTGCGAACAAAATAAAGCGAACGCTTTTTGCCATTTCTCTTGCCATAAACAGTCACACTCTTTCTCGGTAGTTAATTCAAATTTACATTCAAATTCAAAATTTCAAAGTTCCCCACGCAAAAACATTTCGAATCTCAAAAACATCAAAAATTACTCCAACCCAAACTATCCTAACTTTCCAGACAAACAGAAGACACCCCTACTCATTAACCCCAACAATTGTTACTTACAACCCAACCCTAAAATAAACGTTGTTACAAGAAATAGACCGAACCTCAATACATTCGACAGACAAATCATAAAACGAGCTAGAAGACCAAACACAAATACAATGTCCCACAATAATCTCAATAACCCCCCCACCCTAAACACTCCAATCTCAGTGGCTACCCAAACGGACAAAACACCCCCAACCTCGAACCTAGGACAAGGCCGAGAGCCGATGGACAAAAATAAACATGCTCCTTTATTCGAGTTGAAAACGAAACTGCCCCCAATTATCGTCTCAACCTTTCCCGTGTATTCGGCGAGGAATTTCTAGCGGAGGCTACCCTCAAAGATAAATATTCACAAAATATTATCCGACTAGTAAAAAATCACAATTGGGAACAATTAAAGCTAGTTTCAAGATACTATTACAACTTGCGAAACGACCTAGCCGTAGCCCGATCGGGATGCCTGTTATACGACGGCAAAATAGTTATTCCTCACCAACTCCAAAATCTGGTCATCAACGCAGTACACAGAACCCACCCGGGCCAAGTGGGAATGATCAGATTGGCGAATTTGATCTGGTTTCCCCAGATACACAGAACAATTGCCCTCAGGGCAGAAAATTGTAAGCAGTGCTAAGATCAAGGTAAGAACCTAAAACCAATAATCACTAAATCAGAACTAGGAACACTACCTAAGTTAAGTGAACCCAATGAAGAACTACAATTAGACTTCGCTGTTCCCATTGTAGACACAAAAAACAATAATAACGAACACTATATACTTGCCGCTGTAGATCGATTTTCACGTTATCCATCCGCACTAGTTCACACAAACTGTGACACGCAAACTGCAATAGAATTTCTAAACCAATACTGTAAGTTCCATGGAATCCCACGCAGCATCCGCTGCAATCAAGCACAAGCGTTCAAATCGAGAGCATTCGAAATATACTGCAAAGAAAATTACATAAGACTAATATTCTCCCCCACACACGACCACCGAGCCGAATGGTAGAACGCTTGATACACACATTAAAACGAAGATTGGCAACTATGAACCTTGACCCCATATGGGACAACACAACCATAGCAGAAAAAATAACAGAAATAATTGAATCCATTAGACTAATACCAAATAGAATCACTAAAATTCCTCCTTTCCAAGCACATTTTGGCAGACCAAAAAACACGGAACTATCTAACATCCTTACAACACCTAGCACAAAAAACCTACCATACAACAATATAAAATCATTTTACTTAGACAAACGACTACTCCAGAACCCAAGCCTGACGGAGGCCGCGATCTGGGACCGGGACACCAACTCGGAAATAAAACTGGACATCCAGTACAGACAGGACGAACAGACCCATCAGGAATCCCAATCGGAAGAATCCCAGGTGTCGGACACTTCGGAATCGGACAAAGCACCACTGTTGCCTTCCCAAAAGGGTACAATATTTCCGTCTAAATTTAATTTCCAAATAGGAGATAAGACCACAATTATTGACCAAACACGTCGTACCCTAGCACGAAAAACTATAAGAATAAAAATCCCAGAACCACGAAGAACACTAAAACCCCCTTGGTCCATAATACCAGATGGCACAATAGTTGATTAAACCCCTCACATCATAACCATAGACACTCATAATCGTAAAAACACCGTGATACGAAACAATGACATAGCCATATCATCAGAAACACGCCCATTACCACAAGAACCAAAACTCCGCCTAATAAATTTCGTAGCCTGCAAAACAGTTGGAGAGTATAATCCTAACAAACGTAAAATAGAAAAATTCTGTTTAGCGGAAAAAGCACAGCTGGCAAAGACATCCCAAATGGGCCAAAGCTCAAAGAACTCAGCGCAACATGGGCAAACCAACATTCAACAAACCCGCAAGCAAAAGGCCACAAATGAAGAAACGAGACCCCCAGCAAAGACTCAACAACAAGAAATGTCGACACCCATCGATGATGAACATGCAACCAATACAATGCCAAGCTCATCATTTAATGTCTCCCCAATCTTCACAAAAACAACAGGAGGAAAGAAAAAGTTGAAAAAGAAATCCCCAGGGAACACACAAAAGGGAAAACGAACGTGCATACGAAAAAAGGCAACAGTATCAGCAGCCAGAAGAACGGCCAACACAAAACTAACAAAAGCTAAACTCGCAGCCCTGAAACAAAGTTACGCCTTCCAACTAAGCCAGAACCCAGTCAACTACAACGAACTCAGCAAAAAACCCACGGCACGCGTGTTCAAGGAACGATCCCCAGGGCACACAAAACCGTTTATAATTGCCACGTTGTCATCTGCCGCCGACTTCATGCTCACCCCCAAACGGAGCACCGTGTCGACAATCGCAAGATCACCCCCAATGCGCAATATTCGCAAGTCCAAGGCAGAAGCCACAGTCAAAAAGCTGAACGTAGAGAAAGCCATAGCCAACATCTCATTATCCCCATCAACGGACGACTCCACACAAGAACTGAGACGCAAGGACACCACCATAATCGACCTTCTCGATACCTCCGAGGACAGTCCCCCACAAGTCGCACTAAACATTAACCCTAACTGCACTACATTCGGACAGGACATAGTCATATTATCCT
>NC_134475.1:63813712-63932010 GCF_964194025.1 Convolutriloba macropyga
CCTCTAATCAAACCTGTATAATTTCACCCGTTTCGATCAATTACGCCCTGTTGCGTTCTTTTCTTTTCGAATTTTTGATATATTGTTTTTCATATAGATCGGTGAGTTCATGATAGAATTTATGAAAAAATGAGCTGCGAAATAGCTGATATCTCTTGTAAAAAAAACTGGAGCTACACTTTTGTTCTTCCATAAAAGACGGAAACAAAGTCACCATTCAACTTAATCAGCATTGTAGAAATGCTTCGTACAAAAAAGGTTACTTAGATTAAATACTCGAATATTCCACATACGTTTCGTGGAAATTAACAGTTCTAGCTTGACATTTCTAAAACGCCAGGAAACTAGACAAAAAGAAAAACTGACATGATCATCACAAAAATTATCGAAGGCGAATCGGCCTTAAAAAAACTAAAAAGGGGCAACCATAGCCAAAGCGAATGATATCAGTTGTCATAGAGCTTCAATTCGGCATCATTTTTGCAATAACAAAAGTTGAAATGTTCGCTTGATTTGAACATAAGCAATATTCAAACTCTATTGCTGTTATTCTGGTAGCTCTCGTAAATAATCTATGTCAAATCAATAGACAAGAGAGTGAGATGTGTTCATCCGAATTGCTCTAGAAAAAAAATCAGGCTGAGAAACACGATCAATTTGACACACTTTTAACGACATTCAACGTCAATGACTATGTCGAATACTACCCCCCCCCCCCCTGAGCAATAGACAGCAACGCAAAAATACTCATAATTTGGACATAACTAGCAAGTTAAACAAAGAGGAAGGGCAACTTGCATTTGCACAACGTTGCCACCCGTCGAATGGCATTCAATTTCTGAATACTTAAATCCGTTTTAAGAAACCTACATACAAAGTAAATCGATTAGTCTTTTTATTACTAATAGTCCACGAAAATTCATGTTTGTTATCGAAAACATCGATATCAATTAAAGAACAAAAAAATTGGTACACCAAGTTCAAGTCCTCAAACAGCAAAGGCGCGAAGCTTTTAATATTTACCATACCAAACTTTTGAAATAGGGAAAACTATCCAATATCTTATAACTAAAAAGGCTAAACTGCGTTTATAGATAGACGAGGTCAACTGGTTCAAGCACGCTGAACATACAAATAACAAAAACGAAGTTTATTAAAAATTTTCACAATTTTGAAAATAAATATCCAGCAGTTTCAAAAAAGTAGTTGATTGTGCTGACTTGAGAAGGTGATTCTTATTATGTTAATCGACATAGAATAAAATAATATAAAAGTATAATACCATTAAAAAACATTTTTCTCGAACTTTAGATAAAACTAGAGTTTTGATAAAATACAAAACCAGCTCAAAATTATTGGGAAAAAAATTGAAAAATTCAACCTGTACTAGCATTTTAGAATGCCACAGATTTCAAATGAATTTTCTTTGTCTATGTTTTTCTCACAAGAAATATAGACAACGACAGCTGGTCCCATGGAACTTGAATACGTGGGCGTAGCTTAGAAATGTTTCAGGCGTCCAAAAAAACTTCCCCACTGGGGTTCGAACCCGGACCTCCGAGTTGGCATTCCCGTCATCTTAACCACTCACCTACAGAAGATTTGCCTTCCTTTCGCTCACAATCGCTTTAACCAACAAACTTTGCTTCACAACGAGAGCTACTTAGATCAATCAAAAATGAGGAACTAAGTGTTAAAAAACACTAAAAAAAACTAAGTTAAAAAATATTATAGAACTAAAGCGTCAAGCAAAAATTTTGCAGACAAAGTCACTCGTTTACAATAATTGCTTTAAACTTCGTTCGAGAGCAACTAAAAACTACCTACAGAATGCAGAAAGGAAACGCATCTCCATGAAAAAGTTGTTTTTCTAAAATTTTAAGCGGAACTGAACAGGTTTTAAAAACGAAAGCTTTGGAACATTTTTACAGTACTCACATTTTGGTTTCAAAAGTCAATCTTATGCAGTTAAGTTTGCTCTCACAGGATTGAAAAACAATATAAAGCTTTCACTGTAACAGTAACTTAAAAAGAGCTCAGTTAAGAAGTTAAATGAAATAAATTTTTCTCAATCAGAACGATGAAAATGATGTGAAATCCCTACGAACTGGGTTCGCAATCAACTGAAATGTGTTCGCAACCATGCACAAACAACTGCATAATAAAAGCTTCAAGCAATGCAACTGAACATAAGTCTTCTGTAGGACTCAAAGCCTTAGCCGGAAATTAAACACACTAAAAGTTTTTTAAATCTTTTTAAACGTTATACTAAAAGGTTAAAGATCCAGCACACAAAATAGTTGAATTATTACAATGATTCAACAACAATATCTTAGAGTATGAAAGAAAATTTCAAGACCGGGAAGTGTAACGCAAGACAATTATACGATCAGATATCGAGGCCCAGGAACCAGAAAACTAACAACTTTCGCCTATTGATGCTCACCCTTTCTGGCGAGTTTACTTTAACTATAATCTCTCATTAGGCTTCCTTCCTGTAGTCACACGTTACAAGTTAAAACGACTACATTGGCCCGACCCCTGTTCAAAAACATATCCGGCAAATCACCGGAAAATAACCGCCATTGACCCCCATGACACAGCGGGATTGAAACATAAATATTATTAAGTGCTGCTTTCTATATTATTATTTTGTTTTACCTCTAGTATCTTCAGAGTAAAATGCGGGTTCAAAGCCTTATATTCAACTAACTGTTTTTTACTCTTTCCAACTCTTTTAATAAATTTCAATCAGGAGGAATACAACATTAAGGGGTTTCATCCAATAGAATTATAGCATTATTTTATATCATTCAAATATTCCTTATAATCATGGGAGGAACGAAATTCCTCATACTCCGGATTCTCTTCAAAGTTTTGAGTCCGCTATTTTTTTTACAAAGACATTGAATAAATTTTTAAGCCGCCACAGCTTTTTCATGCAAGTCATGAAGGAACAATATGAGCGTTAGAGATTCGATTTTTTCAGAGTTTTACCTCGTCATGGGTTCGAAATCATCTAAGTCATACTGAGTTTTTCAGATTTGAAGTATGCCTGCTTTTGTCATTGTCAGTTTGTTGTGTGTGTGGAGTGTGTTTTCCTGCTTTATAATACCAAAGCCAATGAATGCAACTATTGAGTGTTGCCATGACGGTGTTCATTTCCGCGCGGATGGGAAAATTGTTTCAAGCCTGCCATATTTGATTGAAGAATGCCATCAATCAATCAATTCAACCGCAATTTCCTTCAATTGCGCGCAGCGCCAATTCGTCTTGTCAGTTGGAATTTTGATGTTGTCTATTCTACTTCAATTGCTTTTCAATTAGGCTGATGAGCCTCAAAACTGAAGACATCTTGATACTGAAAACATCTTGTTTTATTTGTTTATCTACTTGGACTGCTTAACTTCTCCATCATGCTGTCTCTTTTGACTGTTAATTGAATGCTCTGAAAGGCTCCAAGTTTCTTCTTTTTTTCTGTTCTAGAGGCCATTAATTCCATTCAATTTACATATTTAACTAAGTTTTTGCGAAGATTAATTGTTTTTTCCCCAATATTCCTGCTCATCGCATCAGCTGGCATTTTTTATCGATTGTTTTTCTGTCAATACGAGAAATTGAAGAGTTGTAAGATCATAATTAACGTTTCAGATGGCGTCAATCGCTGCCGTTTTTTCCCAATTAGCTGAATTAATCTTACTGCTTTTCGAACAACTATTGACGTCAGCAGTATTGCTTACGTAATTACTGAATGAACTACGGCAATGGATAATAAAAGGTGAGCGCTAATACTAATGAAGCAAAAACTACGAGTATACAGAGGTAGAAACAGGTTTTTTTTGTAGGTTTTCGATTGAGTCATGCGAGGTCGTGCGAAAGTTTCAAGAGCAATATTGGTCAATCGAGAAAATCGAAAGTTTAGGTTGGCAACAGGTGCGGAATGTTGATGGGGCAGATATCCAAACATGGGTGGATTTGGGAATACGTGCAAATTCCAAATATCCTAATATTTGTACTGAGAATAGTTGGCCACGCTTTCCTCTCGAGATTAAGAACGAACGGTTCTTCAATATTTGCCCCAATTTTTGCAGACATTTAAAAAGTTCTTCGGAGTGGTCAGATGTTATTAATGACTATCAATCACAATATAAAATAACGAAGTATTGCAATATTTCACCTTCATATTTTGCATCTTCTGGTTGCACTTTTAGTATCCGTTGTGTGATTGATTTTTCGCTCCCTGCGGGGCTACTGTTAACAAAGAAAGATGGTATGGTTCAAGAAGGCGATGGTTCACTCAGCCACACATTGAGATAGGAGGGGACGATAGTATATCTAAAGTTCCCTTTGGTGACAAACTTTTCGTTATATGTGAGCGAGGAGCCGCCTCGGCCAATTTTGATCGTCTTATCACTACACCTCAAGATTTTATTCGATTTTTATTGAAGGGTCCACAGAATACAACTGACAAGAATACAGTAAAATTCTTTCCCTAAAAGTTCGTCGTTTTTGTGTCAGCCCGCTCTCTGCTGTCATGCGGTGCTGACTCGATCTGGTCGTTCTTTTGTGTGCGGTTGGGAAGCCACTATTTTAGACGATCGCAGTCGGTGTTCGGATGTTCTGCGATTTTATTGCTACGGCTCACGACGTGATTTTATTCGCAATATGGTTTCGGGAGAGGGAATTGAAAAGACCATAGAATATCTCCGTTTGAAAATCGCAAGTGACACGGATATTTTAAATGACGCGCTGGAGCATTTACTATCGTTCAAGAATTCGGGTGTTGTTGTCCACTCGGAAAAAAAACTCTCGCTGGTCGGCCACGTGTATCAAAAAAGAAGAAACTTGTTTTGCGTCTTCCTTGTGTTAAAGCAAAGAAGGGAAAGGAATCCTAACAATAGGTAAGTTGATGCTTCCAAATTTTTTTGTCGATGAATAATGTTTCGTTTCTCTCAAACGCGCGTTTAATGACAAAATAAAATTTTGAATTCATCGGCACAATTATTTGATGAATTGTGTCTTTTGCTTGGAATTCGAAGTTCAAGGCAATAAAAGATTTTGCAGGGGGTTGATAATAATTAATAGCTGATGCTCTATGACGACCGTAAAAGCAAGGAATTTGTTTCATTGTGCTTTAAATAGCAGATTTATGTGTCAAAGAAATTTTAAGTTTGAATAAAATAACTGATCATACGAAAGTTTCAAATAATTTACCGGACGATAATGTTAACGTTTTTGGTAGTTTAATTATCTTGTTTGGTTTCAATTACATAGGGTAACAAAGCTGTGTAGCGGTTTTTTGAAGTTAAGTGTTTATGTATTCCAAGTCGATATCCACACTTTGTTCACCGTACGCAAATGCCCATAAAATCTGGCCTCCATATAAGGAGCTGGGATAAATATAAACGGTTTTTCTCCCGTACACAACTGGTGAAAGTAGATATAAAATTATATATTCACAATTTCTGGGAAATTCTAGATCAGTTAGTAAGGCATTTTGTCCTCGATGTTTTATTTGAATATACTGAAGAGCTGGTTGAAATGGGATTGGCTCGAGGTTTAGGGTTGTATTCCATGAGATAATGCGGTCGAGTTGCTTTCTAATGAGACTTTTTGCTTTTCTGTTACGAATGGGGTTTTCAACATTCATTCTTTCATATTTAATGAATCTTGTGCTGTAAGTAATGTGGGCGAAAGAGGAATTGTTTAATGTATTGATAACAATGCTGAAAAGAGTTTTAAAGGATAAGAACAACAAAGGATGTTTACAATGCTTAAGAGTTGGCTATTAAAAGATTTCCTGTTGTAATCAAACTTCTCTAATAAGAATCGACAGTGCAAGGATTGTTCAAAATGTCCAGATTTATTTCTTCGGAATGGCGCAATTGATGAAGCATAGCTAAGCAATGTGGTTGACTGACAGGTTTCCAGCAAATCATTAGTTTTTGTTTTTCCTGCGTTTCCACAAAGAAGGCTATTATTTTTTCAGATTCTGATGTGTAACATTTAACAATTTTTGTTACCTGATTTGCATAAATTAGAGTGTCCTGTTCCAGGAAGTAAACATTAAATGATCTCCAACTAGTTAAATGCTTTCGCAACGAAAGTTGTTCAGTTGTAAGGAAAGCTATAGTTAACAATTTTTTTTAAAAAAGAAAACTCAAATTAGTGAGGCTTTTCGGTGAAAGAGAATTATAATTATAACATCGAAGTGTGGAAATACTAATAACTATTGAGACTTTTCTGCTATAGATGTATTGAAACTATGACACGGAATTTTTTTTTCGGAATGTTGTTCAGTTGTTAAGATACGGAACTGTTCAAGAATAATTCAACGAAAAAATTTTCAATTTGATTTGTGTGTAATTTTCCGCACTACTAAATTGAAGGGAATGTATTAGCCAATGAGAAGAGAGAACGGTCATAAATTGAAAGAAGGAAAATGAAAATAATGGTGTTTCCAAAAACAAATAAAAGCGTGCATGGTGAACGTTTTCATTTCCTGTTTGTGATATTCGCTGAAAAGTAACAACTGACTGTAACTGGAAATAAGAATTATTTCCCCGGCTCTATCTGGAACTTTTTAGTTGTTTCAAGTAATCGAATAGGTGAAGGAGACAATAATACAACTTTCTGTGTAACAGTTTTTCCTAAAAGTTTTTTGGTGCTGAGAAATCGTTCTTTAAGACTCGTAAATTTTAAGAAAAAATAATAGCGGCATTGTTACTCAAGTAATACAAATAATGACTTGATACAAACCAGAGAGAGAAAATTCTCATAACGAGTCAACTACACGTGAAGTAAACTACTTTTGCGTACATCAATTTTTTTTTATTTTTTTTTAAGAAAAGGCATTAGTAAGGGTATGCACGAGAGTGTTCCAGAAGTTGAAATAAAGGGAAAGTTGAATACTTTTCAGGATTGAATTCCTGCCGGTTTTCAACCCCAAAAATGCGTTTGGTGCAATAAAATTTTAAAATTTTTTGAAGGCATAGGACTTAGCCATTTTTTTGCAATTTGTATTTTGTTTTTGATAATTTTTTATGAATAATATGGATATTTCTGTTTCAATTAAGCGGTTCCAAATTTTATTGTGTTCATTGGGTAGCCACTGTACTGTGGGATATTTGTAGATTGGTCGGGTATTGCTGAATAAATGGGTTGGGTAGAACTTTGTCTTAGAGCGGACGATTGCTGATCTGCTTTCAATTTTCGGATATAACTTCTCAAAAATGTGTATGGGTTTTTGGGAACAGCCGGTTGTTCGTCAGCTGTGCTTTCGAGATTCTGTCCAGTCATTTCTACTGGGAGAGTCAAAGAACATTTGTGAAGGGGATGTTCAGGGTGATCTTGTAAATATTCGTAATCATGCATTGATACAACTTGGACGCGTTTTGTTTTTATTTGTCGACCCTCGTGGGTTATTCGGAATGGAAAGCGGCGATGCAGCTTAGACCATTTGTGTAGGAGGTGACTGTATCCAAGATGGAGGCAAATACTGAATAAGAACGACAGAAAACCGAATAACAGCGACATTTTCCAAGGTATATATTGTTCAAATTTTTCCAAAAATTTTGGTTTCATTATCGTCAACTTTCTGATTATTGGCTCCGCTATTTGTCTAACTGCTTCGTTAGATCGTGTCATTGGTAGGTATTGCAACTGTGGCTGTGCTTCGATCAACAGTTGTTTTTTCGCTTCTGTCATTGAAGAAAAATGCGGCAACTCTTCCAAAGGAGGTCCAAAGGAGGTAAAAGGGAAAACATTGTTGATAACGGGTCCGGCAACTTCACATCAATTCGTAGCTTCGGCTCATGTTCACAGGACGAGAGGTCACTTCTGAGGTGAATTATCTCTCCCTGGAGTTGCTGTCTACAGGCCAATGTTATAATGCAGACGCGGCATCCCATATGTTCTCTTTTTCCCAGTGGATTACTTCAATTTGTTGATGTTTCGACCAGGCGATAATTATCTTTAGCGGACATTATCATCCACCTGCCAAATCCAAGGTTTATCGCCTGCTCCGTCAAGGGGAGGTCGATCAAATCCACTTGACAATTTCTTAGTGCTAGCGTTTCATCATCGTGATAATAAAGAGTTGCTAAACAACTTGATTTCGATGTCTCGGGATTGCCTTTGAAGATACAGCATATCTCGAGGATCCTATGCATGAGTCGAGTTCGTCATCGGTGAGAAGTGCCACTTCCTTGTAGTCTGATGATATTCCAATATACTTTGTTTCTAGTCGAAAGATGTAAGCTCTTCCGGTTTGTCCGTCTGGCATCTGCATTGGAATTGCTTTAATTACATTCATTGCTGTTGTACTTGAAGCCATAGGAATGGCGAGTGTTAGAAGTAGTCCAGCGTCGGTAGCTCTCACGTAAGTGATCAATTTTGTCTCAGAGTAAGAGAGCATGTCTTGTGAAGGTATTGCCAAAGTTAGTCTGTCTTGTTTTCCCGATTCCATCAATTGTACTATTTGGAGAACTTTGTAGAGTTGTTCTCTTGCAATTAGGGACATCGGTAGGAACGAGTTTTTGAGAGGTGTCAGTGAGTTCAATAAGTTAACACGAAAAGCATATAATGCAGCCCTGTATGACTTGATATTTGTGAATATAACCTGGAAGAGGTTGCTCAACATTAGTGCATGGTGGTTTGTTTGTTCCCGAACAAAGAGAAATTGTACGCAGTTCCGCATGTGGTGAGTGTTCTGCCTGAGGACCGCAAACTGTTTTTCGGCCATTTCCCAATTCTCATTTTGTGTTTGAATGATCTGATCTTGAGCTCTTTTGATGTCTTTGAGTTCTCCTGCTACAAAGTAAAATTTGTCATTAGTTTTCGTCGCAATTTGTTGAATGTCGGTTGACAGTTGGTTCATATGTTGTATAGCCAATTTCAGGTTTTCTCTGTTTTGACCGATCCTCTTATCGCATCCTCCAAACACAGATTTTATAACACAAGGTACTTTGTCGCCTGCTCCAAGGCCAAGTCCCAATACTGATGCTGCGGCAGCTGCTGCTAATGCTACACCTCGTTTCTTTCTGCTTTCGAAATTGAATTGATTGTCTGTCTCGTATCGTAGGAGTTTGTCCTTTCAGTATTGCTATATCAAGTTGTGCCGCCAGATTTTCGTTTGCTACCTGTTGTGCAATCCAACGTAGTCCGTGTGTGTTCTCTGTCATGTTGGTGTAATTCAGGGGGCATCCGTAGTTATCTTTTGTCCAAAGTTGTTCAATTTCGTTCGTAAGGTTAGCCAGTCGTCCATCAACTTTCTGGTCATACTGGGGAAATGGGACCAAAAGATCAAGTTTAACGAATCTTTCTGTTTGTAGTATTCTTTGATAAAGGTTGAAAATGACACCTTTTCGGGTTTCGGTCGCTTTTTGTTGGTAAGTGAAATAAATGGTAACAGTAAGAAGTAAAATGGACAAAAGTTTCATAGTTGGTTAAGACAATAAGATAAGAGTAATAATATTAATGATTATAAAAGGTTTAAAGTAGTTGCACTTTGTTCTCTTTGTTATTATTTTTTTATTAAAAGAAAATTCTTGGTGCAGTTTACCGTCCAAAATTTGCCCGTTTAGTTCTAGCGGCACTACATAGCGTTTTTTATCTTGCTTTAGTGGAAACCGTGTTAATGGTACAATACTTTTATGTGTGCTGGTACCTACTACACCTGGCGGGGGCTCGAAGACTTGTATGTCCTGATGGTTCGCTTCTTGCGATGCTGTTCGGTGATTTTCTTCAGAGCTTGTTGTACTGACACTCTGTTGTTCTCGGGTTGGAACTGTGTTGAATTCTTCTGGTGATGCTGGCCATTCTGAGTCGCTAAAGGGGTCTGCCAAGTTTGATAGTTCTTCGTCTGTTATGTAACCTTCAGTTGTTGCGTTGTCTCCAATTTGGCTGACGGGGGGTGTAAGTGATTCTGTGATGAGTTCTTCGTCATCAGAATTTGGTCCCATTGTTATTGTAAGTTCAGGTTGGTGGTTTGGGAGTATGGTCGTTACGGATACTTCTGGCTGGGCATCGTCAACTTCGATCAGCTGAAGAAGATTATACGGTGAGTACTGTCTCGCTAACTCAAATCGTTCTCCGGATCTTAGGTTGTAATTTCGATCAGAACCTGATCTAGCGTCATTTGACAATGTGTTTGCTGGTACTTCCGTCAACTCTGTGTTCTGAGGAGGTAGAATGTTGGCAGTGTCTATTGATTCAGGTGATGTATGCGAGGTTTCGGTGTTTGTTTGACCTTCGACAACAAAAACGTCATCATTCAGCTCAACAATGTTTTGTGACGGTCGCAGTAGAGTTGCTGGGTCACTAGTATTGTAGTGTACTAGTTCTTTCGAGTTTTCATTAATCCTAACATGTCTTGGGGCGTCATTTTCTGATTGGGCTCGTACAAGGACACGGGCTATATGTCTTTCAAGCTGTGTATCAAAAATTTCAGGTTCATTATCTTCATCGTTTACTTCCGCTGGCTCAAATAGAAGAGGGTTAACTGTCTCGATATCTGGCACGACAAAGTTGGGTTTTATTGGACGAAGACAAATTCGATGACAGCAATATGTTTTATGTGTTCCAGTTTGGCGCACAATATAATTGCTATTTGTCAAGACTTGTTCAACTCTGTATAGTGCTTTCCATTTGACTTTGTTTTTGTGCATTATCGAAGACTGGTGGACTGCTGTTGGGTCTAACATCAGACAATAGTCATGTAGCTCCAGTGGGGCTGCGCCTGCTTTTCTATCGTAATACTGTCTGTACCTGTTGTAAGTAGACATCAAGTTCTCTTTTACTTTCGCGAATTGCTCTAGGGTTGCGTCTTGTAACTGTCTCAGACTCTCGAAGCTTGGCTTGTATGTTCTGAATTGTCTGT
Organism: Convolutriloba macropyga; assembly: GCF_964194025.1. Taxonomy (NCBI): domain Eukaryota; kingdom Metazoa; phylum Xenacoelomorpha; order Acoela; family Convolutidae; genus Convolutriloba; species Convolutriloba macropyga. The sequence continues at coordinate 63,824,592 of NC_134475.1, forward strand.
TATGGAACCGCAAGTCTAGCGGCGTGTTAGGTGGTCTTCCGTGAAACAGATCGGACGGTGTGCATCCGATCGAAGCATTGTATGTTGTATTATGAACGAAAATTGCGAGGTCCAAATGGTTGTGCCAATTCTCACCGTATGAGTTTCTGTGCATTTTTAGAAATTGTTTGAGGGGGCCGTGGTTCCTTTCAAGTAGTCCTATTGTTTTTGCGTGTTTGATTGTAGCGTGTTTCAGTTCTATTTGTAGCGTTTTGCACAGCTCCCTCAGCAGTTGAGATGTGAATGCCGTGCCGAGGTCAGTTACTAGCATTGTGGGAATGTACGAATGTTTTAGTATAATTGAAACCAATGCTTTGCAGACTGAGTAAGCATCAGTTTTCCGTAGGGGAACAGCAAACATGTATTTGGAAAAGACATCTATGGCCGTTAGAATATAGCAATATATTTTGCCGGGCAGTTTGTCTACAAGATCTATCTGTAACATATCCTCGGGAAAGATTTGGGTCGCTGATATTGGTTGCAAAGGTGGTCGGAGGGCTGATGTGGGAGCTGGTTTGTGTTGAAGACATGTGAGACAGTTTTTGATGTAGTCGGTTATCACTTCAGAGAATCCAGGAAAGTAGAATCTCTTTCGAAACTCTTTGACAGTAATCGAGATTCCAAGGTGACCTCGATAGGGACTATTATGTACTCTGTAAAGAACTTCGGCTCGCAGTTGTTGAGGTACGCAATACTGCAAGAGCTCCACTCGTCCTGTCTGGTCGAAGAATTTTCTGTAGAGTACGCCTTGTTGTATTGTTAATCTTGGTGACTGCTTCAAGTACTTCGTCAGGTCGAATGATAGGTATGATCGGTCGGTGGGGTATTGATTAGTTTGAATCCATTGAAAGACTACTCGAATGTTACTATCCTGTTGCTGTTCGTTCGCTAAGTCAACTGGTGTACATCGATCCGACAGGTCAAAGTCGTCAACAGGGTTTTCCATCACAACGCTGTTTAGTTGTATTGGTTCGACATCGTACATGCCTCCCCAGCTTCTACCTTCTAAATTTTGATATTTTGATTTAATATCTGGGTTACTCGATGAAGTGAGGGAAAGAAATGAGTTGTCCGGTGTTTTAGATAAAACATCAACATCAATTTTATGGACTGGTAGTTTTTCAGCAATGCGCAGTTGCATTTTTTCTTCTGGGTTTATGTGAATCCGTGAGAGATAGTCCGCAGCTAAATTGGTTTTTCCAGGGACGTGTCCCAGAATAAAATTAAAACTGAGCACATGATCAACTGCTGTCCAAAGAGGGGATGGTATTGTTTTAGCTTGAAAGAAGCGTGTCAATGCTCGGTTGTCAGTCAGAATGAGTATGGGTTGGGTTGCTCCCCAGACAATGTGACCAAAAGTGTCCAAAGCGTAATGAACTGCCGCAAACTCCTTCGCGTAGATTGACAGCTTAAGGAAGGAGGGAGGGAAAATTCGTGAACCAAAACACACTGGTGCGTATTGAAATTGATTCTCAGTCTGGCAGTAATCTTTTATCATTAGAACGTACCCTGCTGCATAGAATGAAGCATCTGCCATAATGACATATTGGTCATTTTTTCTAGGCAAACGGAGGCTCAGTGTACATGCGTGTTTGAGATTGGTTTTGAGTGTATGGAGAATTTCTTCATGCTCATCTGTCGTTTTGAAATCAGTTTCGTTCCTGAGAAGTTGGTAGAAGGGCAGTAACTTCTCTGCTAGTTCCGGAATGAACTCTTTGTAGAATAGGAAGAATCCGATCATGCGTTTTGTTTGTTTTGTGTTTGTGGGCATTTTTAAGCTTCTGAGGAATTTTTCTATCTTCTATTCAATTGGTGATATTCCTTCGCCCGATATAGTCTTTCCCAAAAATACTATACGCGTTACTCCAAATTGGCATTTTTCAGTAGATAATTTCAATCCTGATTTTTCTAGACATTTAAAGACAGCTCTCAGATTCTCAATCATTTCTTCAACTGTGAAAGCTGCTGTTGCAATGTCGTCTACGTATTGTGTACATTTGTCTGCGGTAATCACTGAGTCTAGAGTTTCCCTCATAAAAGAGCTGAATGCACTTACTGATCTACTGAGGCCTTGAGCAAGTCGTAAAAACGCCCAGGTTCGACTGGCAAAGTTGAACGCTAGAAGTTGTACAGATTGTTGGTCTGCCATGCGTAATGTAAAGTATCCCTGACTTCCGTCCATCTTGCAGAACAAATTTTTGCCTTCGAAGTGGGAACTGGCATCCATCAGGGTTGAGATTGGGAAATTGTTTTGATGATAATCATTTCTGAGCAGATGGTTTATTCTTCGAAGATCTATTAGTAACCTGAGTTTTCCAGATGGTTTTCGTTGCGCAAATAAGGATGAAGAATATTTTGAAAATGGCAGGGTAGTTATTATGCCGTAATATTGTAGCAATGCTAATTCGAGTAGGAGCTCTTCTTTCAAATGGATTGGAGTTGGCAGACTTTGAGTATATACAGGACGGTTATGCTCCGGTGTTAATTTTATTAGAAAGTCGTTGTTAACTCCGATATTCAGTCTGTGTCTCGCAAAAATTTTGTTATAATCGACGAGGAGATCTTCTAATTGTTTTTTCGACTTTTTGTCCACTACAGACTCTGTCCAATTGAAGCTTTCGATGAATTGTTTTCGACTTTCTTCATCTTGTTTGGGGTCCAATGACTCTGCTTTTTTGAATTCAATCAGTGAATTGTATATGCGTTTTTCAAGTCCAACAAGTTTTTCTGGGTCATTACATGTCTCAGGCGTAGGGAACCAGAATTTGTTAATTTGTTTATCAGGAGGCTGGTTATATTTGTTTTTCATCTCAATACTATTTAGAATTAGCTGCTGCTTGCGCTTTGTGTAGTTTTTGAGAAGTTCCGGCTCTAGAGGCATAATATAAGATGCTTGCTCAGCTGTTAAGACAGTGAACTCACCAATTTTTGTTCCTGCTTTTAGGTGGACTGGCGCATCAATAATATTGATGACAAATAGGAAGAGGTTGTTATTGGTATCAGCCTGCACAAGGGCGTTACTGAAGACTAATCCAGATTTTATTTCGAAGCGGCGGGACGGTTCAAATACGCCGCAAGCGCTATCTGGTAGATGCTCATTTGTGATTATTGGTTGACAACGAACTGTTTGCGCCTTTTGTGCTTCAACAGTTGCATCTTCTGCTATAAAAATTTGATAGTGATGTTTTGTGTTCACTCTTTTCGTTGACTCTTGAAAGTGGCACCTAGGATTACTCCGTTAAGGGATTTGAAAATCATAAATCTATCTTCGAGATTAAATGGTCCTAACGTGAATCGAATTTTTGCTTGAAAAAGTATTGTTACTTCTTCTTTTGTTGCTACTACTGCTTTCGAAGGAGGAGCTGGAAGCTTCTCTCACATTTTTGGTGTTTTCTGCAATTTTTTCAAAAATATGAATAGGCATGCCACTGGCGAAAGCGCCAGTATCTACTATCGCTTTATATAAAAGGTGATTAAAATGAATAGAGACTAGAAAAAGTGATGAAGTTTCTTCGTCGGAGTTCATGCTTACATCGACGGTTTGTAGGGATTGCTGTGGCGGCGAAACTAGTTTTTTGATTGACGGAAAGGCAGATTTGTTCCCCTGTTTGGCGGTTGTCTATGCCAACAGTCTTTTTGCATATGTCCTGCTTTTCCACACTGACGGCAAATGATGCGTCCTGGTGTTTGCGATCGGTTTCGAGATTGATTCTGAATGCCTCCTCGTGTGTAGCCTCTACCTCGATACGCTCCTCGAGTGTTGTAGTTCGAATTCTCTCGGGTTTGTCTCGGATAATTATTTTGTGGATTCCAAAAATGTTGGCTTTGATTATAGTTCTGTGAATCATAGTTTTGTTGATTTTGTTGTACAAATTGTTGCTGCAATTGATCTTGTTTAGCTTCAATTTGAGCTATTGCATTCATCAAATCGGATGTTGAGTTCTGAGAAATTTCAATTTCATTAAACGCTGTTAATGGTTCTACTTCGGGTTGCAGTTTGTCTGCGCGAAGTCGGCGTTTGATTATTTTGCAAAGGTCTGTGACATTAGAATCCCGGTCTTCTTTCAGCAAAGGTTTTTTGTATTTAAAGGGCATGCCTTGAATGAACTGTTCTCTAACCTTTCTGGTGCGCTCATCTGATCTATCAATTGCTGCTACTCCTGTCGATGCGGTTACATCTACAATTGATAGTTCAGCCAACCTCTGCAAATCTGTCAAAAATCATCTGCGTCTTCTTTCGCTGGATCAAATTTCCTGTTGTTCAATTCGAATTCGAAGTTGCGCCGTTTATCTGCTCCTGCATACCGATTCCTTAAGCATCGCAAAGACTGTTCTAGGTCGTCTTGTTGAGCTTGAGTCAAGCCCAGATAGAAACTCAAAGCTGTACCCCAAAGGTGAAGATGGAGATATCGACATTGTTGGCTATCCTCTGTTGGAATTCTTGGTACTGCTAGGCTTGCGCGAAACAATCTTTCGAACTGATTCCAGTTTTCTTTTGGTGTACCGCCAAAAGGTTTGAGTTGAATATGAGGTGCACTCGTGGGTGGAGGTGGTGGTGTGGTCATATTAAAAAAAGTATTTTTCTAGGGAAAGCAAAGTGCAATGTGTACTTCAAAGTAGAATTTGTAAAAGTCAAAGATTTTTCGAAAAATAAGTTTGAATGGAAAGGAATTAGTTTTGAGATTAGTTTTCCAATTGAATTTTTCCGATTTAAAAGAGAAGGATTTAGAACCTTGTCACCATATTATAAAGTGCTGCTTTCTATATTATTATTTTGTTTTACCTCTAGTATCTTCAGAGTAAAATGCGGGTTCAAAGCCTTATATTCAACTAACTGTTTTTTACTCTTTCCAACTCTTTTAATAAATTTCAATCAGGAGGAATACAACATTAAGGGGTTTCATCCAATAGAATTATAGCATTATTTTATATCATTCAAATATTCCTTCCAATCATGGGAGGAATGAAATTCCTCATAATAAAAAAAACGAGATAGAATTTGACATAACTTTTTTTTGATTAAACATTGTTCTAACTTGTTATGCAGATTCAGTCAGATTTGGAAAACATACTAAACTAAGCTTCTGAAATGAAGGCTATTAAACTTGAAGGCTATTAAACTTGATACTATTATCAGCTAGCAAAACATTTTTCAAGCAACATCAAATTATGATAATCTGAAATGCAAATGACAATATTTGCACAAAAACTAACAAAAGTCCTTCGAATGAGTACACAATTCAGCAAACTTTTGGAAATCGATAAGAGAATGCAAAAAGGTGTTAAAACGGATAAATTTTACAGCAAATTTTTGAAAATTGGTGACGTCAAAGAGCGAAACTCAACAAAACTACAAACTATGTTTTAATCATATCAAAAACAAAACATAAGTCATAAAACAACAATTATAAATTCTATTGGTGAAAAAGGGACAAAAGAACAATACATAAAGGAAGAATTCAACAACTCACTGAAAACTTTCAACGTAATAAAAAGCGATAGCTTAAAGTTGACTCCATTAAATTGACGAGAACAACGATGCAATGAAAAGTCAATGAATACTTCAATTTTCGCTACTAAGCGACAAGAACACAAGAAAAACAACAAAAAGGCTCGAGACCCATAAGTGCAAGAATATGAAGAGATATAGTTTGAAGATCATAAAAACAAGCGCTATAATCTCGACATTAATTAGATTCATGTGTACCTAATTATCAACAGGTGATACTTTTATCAGACTAATTTAGACAACCAAACTCGCTAATCATTGCAAAATAATTAAAAAGTAATAAAAAACATCAAGTATGAAATTACTTAAGCCTCATTAGCAAATGTTTTATTAAGTTTCAGAAGTTTCATTAATGAGACCAAGTGATAAAAAGAAGAACTACAAAACTGGGCGTGTGAAAATCGCTAATATTTTTAAAAACAAGTTGTGACAAAGTCGTTCACCCTTTAGATATGAATTAAAACATAAAATGCTTCTTTTACGCTTCATTAGTGTGCAGATCAGACCAGTTCCTAATGACACTGTAACAGAAAAACAAAACCACAAGAACGGCCATAACTAAAAATTATTTATTCTATTAAAGATAAACACTGTCAAGTCACATAAACCATTAAATGATTTTTGAAGGCCTGAAAAAATCAACGAAGCATTAGTAAAAATAATTGTATGACCATTCAAAACCATTAAGTTCAGAAAATCAAGCAAAAATAAAAGACCAAAAATTTATTCAAACACCAATTTCTCACTGCACTTTAAAAGCAGCCTGAAAAAAATCAGTCTTCAAATCTAATGCCTTTTTCGCTCTAAATACAAAAGCGTTACTAAATTCCACTCTAAATAGATTCTCATCGATATCAAAATTGAGTCGATAAAATGAAGAGATCATTAAAACGTTGCCGGAAGAATTTCGGAAACGACTCGAAGTAGAAAATTGACCATTCCTTGTGACCTAATGCACCTCCTAAAAACTAAACTAAACAATTGCGAACAAAAACAGGAAAAATAATAAGGAAGTCCCAAAAAAACTGATTTAGAGTTAATATAAAATTTACCTTAAGTTGGAAGTCAGAAAAAAAAACAAATGACAAGACACCATAATGAGGGTATTTTGCAACTAAATTTTACCAATTGAAAGACAATCTAACAAAGTCAGTTATTACACAAAAACCGCAGGAAAGGGAAAGATGACAAAATCAAAAAAGTACTATAAAACTCTGAACGATATGAAAAAAAAAACAATTTCGCACCCATTAATTATAAAAAAATTTGTTAAAAACTACTACTGGATCAGTCACGCACACGATATTTATCAGAGAAATACTTTACAACAATTGAAACGTGCACATATCAAAAAGCCTGAAAAAACGGATACTCGTACAATTAATTTCAATGGAAAATGTCCTGTCTAGCTTTTACATATCTTCCCAATCATTATTCAAAGAAAAATAAAGAGTAATTATTCTGCTACTTCAGTCACAAAAATTGGGCTTTATGGGTTTATCCCGTTTCTATTTCTGACTTCAATTTTTGATACTGACTCTGTTCATTTTGAATTGCTCTGCTGAGCAACTGATGTTCAAAACCACTTTTTAGCAGAATGAGAGAAGAGAGAATCTTGCCCAGAGAAGTCAAAGATTTCACGCAAAATGTTGAGAAAGCGGCAAAATGAGGTAAAGCGAAACATTTTTTTGTTCGACGAAGTAAAAAAACATAGCATGACAAGTCCTGACGTACAAATCAAAGAATTTCCATTGATTAAACAAAAAAAACTAGACCTGGAACAGACTGAGTGAATTGGGAAAACGATTTCGAAAAAAAAATCAAAAAAATTTAAAAAAAACAAAATGAATGTCAAAATGGCGCATATGAACAAAAAAACCACTAGCGAGAAATGGAAATTTAGTTCAAACAAAGAACAAGGCCTAGAATGAACTATGAATTGCTTGGGAAAACGCTTTAGAAAAAAATCCGATCAAAAAAATCGAAAAAACAGTAAAAATCAGAGTGAGATTGCCGCATGTGAACAAAAAAACCACTAGCGAGAAAGCGAATTTTGGTTCAAACAGTTTTCTCACTCCAATTTAAAATTAGAGCAAAATAAATTCACGCCCCAAAACCACTCGCTTTTTCGCTCCATTTCCTGTTTCGGCATGACCAAAATCACTTCTCCAACTTGACTTCAAAAATTTTGAAAATGTGTGAACAGATCTTTAAAAAAAGACAGCGCTCGAATACAATTCAAATTCTTTGAATTGTATAAAAAAAATTAGGAGCGGTATAATAGCCGGCTGAGAAGATGAGGGCGGCTATTAATTAAACATTTGCTCAATTATCTGTTAAAAAACTTTAAACATCATACAAATTGAAAGACATCCAAAACTGCTAGGATAACTACAGTCAACCACAAAATGCTCCAAATTATATTTCAAAATGAAAACAACTGCTAAAAAAACTTTAAACAAGGCAAAATAGTAAAAGCAGGTAAAGACTGAATATCAAAATGTAATATTCGATTCAAATAGTCAAAAGTCTTCCAAACGCACCATTACTAGTTTAGATAATTCAGAGAACATCTTTGAATGAAGAAGTTGGAATTAAACCTGAAACAAACTGCGGTAAAAAAGCCACATGTGATCAAAAAATTTTGTTCGCTTAGCGACAATTTTTTACACCTACTTTTCTCGCTCGCTCAAAAATGCGGCATGAATAGAAAATCACTCTTCTCTCTGCTCTTCAATTCCTTCAACCGTTTAAATAAAACTTAGTATCCACGTGCGGCATTGACTTTCACATCTCGTTTTAAATACACTCCAACTAAAATTATTGGTAAAAAGAGACGCTTCACCAATACTACTCTTCGAGTCGTAAAAAAGTCCCAATACAATTCTTTGGATTGAAAAAAAAGAGCAGCGTCTAAATAATAGCCGTTGAGAGGCTGACTGCGGCTATTAATTACTGATGTTAAACAGTTTATAGGTACGTAGACACAGTTTTGTAAAAACAAATTCAGCCTTTTTTACTTCCGGTATCTGATAATGATTAAAGATGAAATTATAAATTCATAAATGTCCTTCATATTTGTTGATCACCATTTACTAAAATTACTTAACGGTGTTAACAGTTTCTAAGTAGATAGAGCTGAAACAGTTTACAAACTGACAGTTGCATGTTTTCATATTTCATCAACCCGAGCATGGGTTGTCAGAAATGCAGAAACGCATAGAAAAGATAAGTTTCAGAGAACAGAACAGAACACGAACCTTGACCTTAAATGTAATAAATCAAAGTGAAATTCGCTGGCCGGCCCATCACAGCTTTATCGGACAACATCATATATCAGTGCGATTTTTCATTCTCTTCTGCAAAGAATGTCTTCACGCGCTTCAAAGTACATCAATAATTATTCATTATCTAAAGCTAACAAACATCAGACTAACTCAATTTATTCTGAGTCCAGTTACTGAAGCCTGCATACTGCACAGACAAAAGTTAAACTTCGACCATGACTAGTCCACCTTTACTGCACATGGGCGGGACCTACCTCATTATTGTTAAATTTAATTGCCCCCAATGTTCATGATAGATAAAAGACAGCCGTTCAAAGTCTGACACATTGCAACAATCTCATATCATAACATTGAAGGATTGCGGTAATAAATTTCAAGTTTCCGTTCTATTATTAGACACCGAAGAGATCTCGTGACGTGGCCTCTAGAATCATGTTCCTACCCCTCCCTAACTTGAGAATATTTACATACTGCTTTCACATTTAACAGATAAGAGCCTGAGTTTTTACCAATTTAGCCAACACCTTTGTCGACAAATCAAACAAATGCGAAATTAGGGATTGTCAAACTTGTTCCATGATCAAATAATAGCAGTAAAAAAAGTCGGCAATAAAAAAGAAGAGGATTTTACTGGTAATTGATATACAGGGAAAATTTCCTGGGATGTTCCTTCTCTCATTCCACGTTATTGTTGATATTAATACATAAGATTCCCAATAAAAGCTAAACGGGGAACAAATTTCAATTTTGCTATGTAACTCTTAGCAATATCAGACAACGTTGTTCAACCTTTTTAGCACATCTCTGGTAAATCTGTTCTCCACACAGATCGGTTGCAATTTTTCGCAAGCTTAACCAGAGTACATCCAGTTTAACCATTTTTCAAAAAAACATTACCGACTAACGAGCGCTTCGTTTTAGTAGTATCCGACTGGATTTTAGGGATGCTAGCATTATGATAGCGAAGGGTCAAGCGTTTGCGGGAGGGTTGTGGGAGCGCCGGGCGGGAGGTTTAGGGTCCAAACCGCCATGTTGGAGGAGGGTGGACGGGAAGCGTTGGAGGGGGAGGGGGAGGGGGGGGGGGGTGTTTGGAAGATGAGTCACATACCTGAAGACCAAAAAAGTTTAGGCTCTAGCATAGCTCCTCAGCCCGTTAATGCCCTCCAGGCGCTACCTGTTTATCTCGTTTTTGAGGACGAAAAGTCAAATGGGTCAGACGAAAAATCGGCCAAGCAAAAAATCTCATAAAGACCGAAGGACTAATATAATTGCTACAAACTTCGTTTGAAAGCAATTAATAATTAACAAAAAAATACCAAACGACAACTACAAAATCGAGAAAATCTACGTGAGAAGACGATAACTAATATTCCCCAAAAGGAATGAAGTATATTTTCGGTAAGTACAATTTTAATACTATGATGATGCTGTAAATGTTTTCTGCCATCATTTAGTGAAAAATATGATTGCTCTCAAACGAACTAATTAAGTCCTATTGGTTTTTAGTATGGTTTCAATTTTGGTCTCAATTTTCATTTTTTTTTCGCTTGATTCTTTTATCGCCTGACCGATTTAACCTTTCGTCCTCAAAACCGGGATAAAGTGGTTAACCTTCAGGTCCTTGTGTACTTGTCAGTTCTTTTAGAGCTTTATTAGTCTCTAAGTGTCCTGTTCGCCAAAAGCTGCTAAGGCGGCGGTAGAAACGAGGCGAATAAAAATTTTGTGAGTTTTGAACCCCCATCAAACGATCACATTTTCTAGAGCAAACCAAAATTTTAAAACTTAGTCACGATTTTATTTTGATAAATGCCCACTTGAAAATATAAGTACAGTACGATTTTCGGTACGATTTCAGTAGGATTACAAAACCTAGAGCATACTACTTCAAAGCTCCTCCAATGCTTTCTGTCCACCCTCCTGCAACATGGCGGTTCAAAGTTCAAGAAAAAGAGCGACAAGTTTCTATTTGTTAAGGCTCAATGAAACATGCACACGCAAAATGACATCGAAAAATTCAAATTTCTCATTTAAAGTTTATGCATCTTGCTTTATCATTTACTACACACTTTGAATGCCACAAAACAGATCTTTCCAAGCTTTTGAAAAGATTACTCATCAAGGAGTCTCGGTATTGTGCGATTGCACATAATGTTCCGACCCCGCTCATCCACATTCTTGACTTAAATGGCTGCCAAATGATGAAGAGATAGAAAACTTTCAAAAACAAATCAATCGTTCATCGAACCACTACTGGACGAAAAAAATTCCACGATAGAGGCTCGATGAAAGTAGTTTTTAATAGGACTACTAGGAAAGACAATAATCAAACTCAAATAACAAATATTAATTCCGATCAAAACTCAATGTTTACATCTAAAAAAAATAACGAAATCAAACTCGCATCAGATAAAACCTAAGCAAAATAAATCAACCAATACTTCATTAGAAAAAATATTGGACCTGTACCCATTTCAACTGGGTAACAGGTCGACAAAAAAGAGAAAAAGTGCAAAGTTTATAAATACGTTTCTCTTTTTGAACACAATCTCAAAGTAATTAAAACAATTAGATATTAGCTGAATTCACTAAAATGTTAAACTATATCTCCAAAGGAAGCAATTGAGAACTGTCATTATCCAGTGTACGGTAATACGACTAAAAATAGAAGGACAAATACCGGGAAAATTAGAAAGTTTAATTAAATTTTGCGCTCAAATGTCAGTGAAGCCGTTAAAAACCGTAAAGCTGCCACTAAGCACATTAAAAAAGTTCAATTGCGCTATATTTCGAAGCCAATTGGTCCTGCCATTAATTTTATAATTTAAAAAGAAAAAAATCCATTAAAACGTGCAAATATAGAATCTTAATTTTGAAATCTCGTTGTAGCAAAGCCCAGAAAAAAATGGTTGAAATTGAAACTTTTTTAAAGATTCAAATATAAATCTCCAGGAAAGGGTTGTGACCTGTCTTTACAGAGAATAAGCTAGAAATCGACCGAAGAACGATTTAAAAAAATGGCGAAGCTCAAAATTCCAAATATAAATTTGAAAACAAATATCATTAAAATCACAACAGAAATAAGATTTCAAAAAAGAGAAGAATTAAAATTCAACTCCTTAGAAAACCGATTGGGCCTGTTATTAATGAGACAAAGTCGCGAGACCACAAAACCATAACAAACACAGGTGGAAGCCAAAACTTCGCTAACACTTTACGACATCACAGTTTTCAAGGCAATATAATTATAAGATGTTATCTACAAGAACCATAAATCATCACTTGCTGCTCATCTGAACATCAACGGGTCTTCCTTGTAAAAAGACTATGAAGAAATGACAATAAAAAGAAACCCAATAATTTAACAGTATCGAAAACAAAAATTACTTACGAAATTAAATGGTTGAAGCCATCAGTCAAAACATATAACCGAGATAATAATGTTTGGATCAGCAAGAGTAGCTGCGACTCTTTAATAGTGAGATTGAGTTACATGGTGACAAAAATGAGAAAATGAGAAATAACGGCGACGAAAATTTTTAAAAGTTAATTTGAAAGTAATTAAAACAAATAGCTATAAGGAAAACTTAAAAGAGGCTCATTTGTACGTCCTAGGGAAGCAATTTATACATCAATATCAGGTACACATCATTATCAGGTATAAGTCGTACATCAAGAGAAGGAAAGACAAACAGACGGCAAAGAAAAAAATCCACTAAATTTTGCGAGAGAACGGTCTCAGCCCAAAAGCGTAAAGTATTCAACAAAAACAATTAACATAATCAGTTGCGCCTCTTTTCAATGTATATCAAAAAAAATTCACTTTGTACAATTGCCGTAATTAAATTAGAAAAAAACTGGCAATCTTATAACTCCAGAAGACTCTTCAAGCCAGGAGGAATAAAATTAGCTCTCTTTGTGTTTACGAAGAATAAGGCCGCAGTTTTAAGCAGTCTTCTTCCAGCAAAATTAAACAAAGTAGGCTAAAAAAGCATAATTGGTCCCATTTTTGACGTCTGATTTGAAAAACTTAGCATGAATTCTAGTCAAAAAAAACTCGGATCGAACAATTCAGCAACCCTCCTCTATCATTAAAGATAAAACGAATAACAGTACCATTAACAGTTTTAACATATTTTAGCTTTCTCAATGGAAGTGGAAGAAGGACTAGCCTGCTTGGGAGTTTACAAAGATTGTGTTAGTGGTTTTTGGGTGTGTATTTCGGGCAAGCTTAACCAAAGTTGCCCAAAGAAGTTCATTTCCAGCAACTTTAGATGAAAATGGCTGAATTTTGAAACATTTAGTTAAAATTTTAGACAGAAAATTACATAAAAATAAGCAACAATACCTTTTGTCCTTGAAAATCAAATCAGCCTTATTGTTAACAATTTTAACATATTTTAGCAAAATGGAATAAATTTTAGTCAAAACTACCAGAGAATGTGAATAAAAATAACGCAAATAAGTCTCATTATCTACAAAAATTTAAACCTCGATAATTTGCTCTAGAAAACGAAATTCAAAAAATCCTTTTAATTACATATTCTACGCTGGACGGGCTTTTTAATGATACCACGCACAACTCTCTAGAATATCGATCGGTCACAATTGACTAACAAAAAAATCCATTTGAGTAAATAGTTCCCGTCCCCACTAAAGTGGGTTGGGTCGGAACAATAAATAATTGGAAAAAGGGAAAAACGCATGAAACAACTAAGAGCCAGAAAACAGTTCAAAGTTACACGAGACTCCTTACAGACGGATAGCAATTAATATTGTCTACCAAAATGATGTCTGCTAGCGCTCTTTTAAGACTCACATCCTCAATAGTATACATTTTTTGACACCATTCAGGTACCATCCTTTGTAGCACAGTACTTGCTGCCTTCGCAAACTAACGTGATTACTTGCAATAAATTTCATAGTTGTTTAAACGGCTCTGTAAACTGAAAACGACAAAGTGTTAACCTTTTATTAACATTGCTGATAATGCGCGTCTGAGTTTAACAACCACTTTGTCAGCCATTTCAGATAAAATAGAAAAATTAACCAACATTTTTGCATCGACCTTCAAAACAAACAATCGCTAGGTTTGATCATTAATGAAAAGTTGGAAAAATATGCGTGATTGCTAAATTTTCAGTTCAACGCTGTCAAAAAGTAGGTACTTTTTAGACAACAATATGAGGAATAAGTTCATAATAGTGAAGGTGGATGTTGAATAAGTTTGAAACTAACTTTTGTGACTTTGACGACTACAATGACGTCACCCTGTTTCAGCCTTAAATCACGCGAGTCGATTGCATCTTCTGTAGTGAAGGGATCTTTTCCGCAATCTTTTAATGCATGTTTGACACAACCTTTTATGGCATATTTCAACGGATCTTTTCCACGTTCTCAGTAGTAGATTTTCAGGCATCTTTTGGACTTTTTCCTGTCTTCAACTAGATCATTTCACACGTAAAATATCAGTATCGTGATTAAACAATACTGCACAAACCTTTGATACAAAAAAATCTGACAAGTGTTTTTGTTGAAAAAAACTGAATACAATGAAGGTCAGCTATGTCAATAGGAGAGCGTGAGACGGAAAAGATCCCTAGAAAGTCGTGCTGGACAACTGCTTGCGAGTTCTCTTTCCATTTGGCCGCGATTGCCCCTCCGTCAACTGCCGATGCCAGTGCCCCGCTCATAGAGACGCAACTTCATCTGAAAATTTTCATAAAAGTTTTGGAACTGTTTCCTTTACCCACTATAATGATCCCACTCCATATGAAGCTAGGCAACTCAAAGCAGACCAGGTTCACAGCCACATCACAATTAACGACACCATAGTAGACGATATGCTCTTTTCAACGCAAAATTAAATAAACAACAATAATAAAAATTGTAAAAGTGGTTTCTGTGTAATCGCAGCGCAGCAGCATTAGTCCTCATCTCAGCCGCCCCTTTTCTTAATCAGGTGTTTGACTAGTAAGAATTATCTGTAGCCGCAGTACTTGCTTTACGGCCAAATTGATAAAAGTACGCATCTGTTAAGAGCAACCCAAGTAATCCGTAGATTATCGAATAAGTTGCTCAGTTATCTTATAAAAAAACATGGCAGGACATGCCCTGAATTACAATTCAAGGAATTGAATAAGAACTAAAAAACTCCACTATCTGACCAGCAGACCAAATGACCATTACGAAAAAGACTAACACAGTTTCACAAAATTAGAGAAAAACGCTAACGGCATTCAAAATTAATACTTTCAGGATAATCATATTGAATACACCATGGTTTTGAATCAAGCATTCGGCTGGGCAAAAAAGGAAACTGTGAATCAAAAACAAAACTTGCTGGATATAGGCATGCATCTATAGGCAGAAAAATATTTAAAAAAAAACAAGAAAAAGAAACTAGTAAAAACAATACAGATTCGATTGATCTTCCTGAAGTCAATGTCCTCAAAACAAAGTTGTAATTCCATTATTTTGCGCAAAAAGGCCGCACCAACCTCAAAAAAATTTGGCCACTTAAGTAAAAGAAAATTGAAAATGACAAAATGATGTCATAATGAAATGAAATCATAAAATCATTGTAAATTTGTCTAAATTATTCACACATATGTCATCCATAAAAATAATATAATCCTAACTAAAATATGCAGAATAACTTAGTCACAGTGAAGTAAAAAAAAATCCTTTCTGCACATCTAAGATACAAACAGACACAAAGCCCCCTATTTTTCTACAAATTTTATATAATTTAGCCAATTTTTTTTTTTAATGCTTCGGTTTCAAGGCTAATGTCCTCCAAATCAATTTGATGCAAACTACCATCGAGATTTTAAAAAAATAGAAAAAACTTCACGAAACTAAATAAAAAACTTCAACAAAAACTATCCAATAGCCCATCCTGAAGTCCTTAAAAAGAGTTACTGGCCTCTAAAGGTCGAAGAACTCGAAGAATGGGAGAAGATTTTACACTACTTATTTGTCAAAAATATGAAAATTTACTAAATTTTCATATTACTATCTTTAAAATTATTTCGATAAAAACTATCAATAAACCATCATTAAACCCAAAAAACCACTCATCGGCTCCTAGAGATCTAAAAAACTCAACTGATGACGAAAACTTTCAGAACTTAAAATTGTAAAAATCACAACTTTTTGTTAATAAGTTTGAATTACAAAAACATATACCTGAAAAAACAGTCATGAAGAGCATCCCTAGCTTTCACGAGACTACTGGGAGCTTAAACAAATGTTATTTGAAGTCCTATTTAAGAAAGAAAAACAAAAAAAAACACTTGTGTGGTCAAGAACTTCAAAAGTGATCTTTTCACCTTGAACTGAAGTTCCCGCCTCTGATGTTCCAGCAACTTCAGTATATTATGCAACATAAAGACGGCTGATATCAGCTGAGGTCCTCTATTGCAACTTAATTCCCACCGAGTTTTACCTTTTTAACCCGTTTTGAAAGTTAAAAGTCTTTAATTGTAAAAAGAGGAGCGCTATAATAGCCGGCTAAGATGAGGACGGCTATTTTTGAAAACCTACTTTAGAGTAAACAAAATCATGTTGCTATTTGGAGAAAATATTTGGTATTCAGAGACATCAGTTTTTAAAAAGGTGAAACAATTATTTATAAAAAAGCAATTTACCAGGTACATGTATTCAATCTCAATTAAAAGTAGATGAAAACAGCCTTGAATAACTTGGAAACACTCTTTGAAAACTGGTACAAAAAGATTTCAAAAAACCTAATGCCTCAGTTTGATTACGGGCAAAAAATTCTGTATTCCTCAATATTTAGCGGGTAATTTTAACTTAATTTTTTAACTATAAAAATCTTATTTGAAGGGCTTCTGTAGGATCAAAGAACATTACATACATTGTTTCTGGCTTAAATCAAGAGATGTTTTAATTCGTATCTTTTTATACTTGCATTTACTACAACAGCTGGCGGCAGGGAAAATTGAAAAAAAAATCTTAATCAAGGTGAATGTAGAAGATCATAAATTGAATCCCGAGGGTTGAAAAACTCAAAAAAATAATAAAATTAATTTGTCCATTCTTTAATTTAAGTCAGACATTCTCAAATAATTACAAGAGTCTGATTAACTTAATTGGACCCTTTCCTAAAACTGAATATATTGGATCTAACAGATCATTCATAAAATTACCAAGTTTTTCAATACATTACAAGCATTCTATACATTACAAGCAAGTACTTCAACGAATTTGAAACGAGCTGAATATCGGCAAAGATATCGATCGGCCAAAGTTGTGACCAGTAGAAAAATGATATCCGCCAAATGAACTCAGAGCCTTGGAGCAAATCGATATAAACCTTAGTCGATAGAGTTGCCCAATGACCATAGTAACTTCCAATGAATTTAATATTTGTGTTGAAGTCAAAATTAGAGACATTATTTTTTATAAGATCAAATAAATGATCACGCAATTTAGTTAACGACTAATAGGCAACGAGTCCAACAAAAACGTTACAAGCCTGAAAGCAAGTAACACAAAGCAAAAAAGCTTAGTGGAATTGCAACTAAGGTTTGAGGCGTAAAAAATGAAAGGACAAAAAACTACATGAAAAGCGTAACAGAATAATGTAAACTATTCAAAAACTCAAACAAATTTAACTTTGGAACCATCAATGCATAAAAGATAAACAGAGATTTTAAATAATACAGAAGAGAAACAAAAGAAAACTATGGTGTACTTAGAAACAGAAAACCAGAAAAAAATGCTTAATTTTGGGGGCGAATGTAGTTGGGTGCAAAAATTATAAGTATAGGGTATTCTAGGAAGGGCAAGGGAGTTTGAGGGTAAGATTCCACCAACAGATGCAGTAAGCAAAAGCGTGGCCAGTAGATTACTGATATCGGTACTAAATAGACTTGCGTTGGTAGTAAAAAAAACATAAAAGGAACTTAGTTCATGGAGATGTCAAGGATTTTATAAAAAACAATTTGAATTAAAACAAACTTATGATTAAAAATAATTGATCACATCGTCCTGAATTGCTGTTTTGAGGTTTGCGCCATTCAATAAAAAGCAACGAATAATTTTCGGTAGACTAGAAAAAATACCAAGACAATCGAAATAGCTGCGCACAGATGAAAGCTAGCGCACGATCTTAAGCCTTATTGATTTCGCAGCTAATCATAAAAATTTCATCAGCTAATTTAATCAATAAACATACTTGATGACAGGACCCAATACGAAAAAGGACTTTATCATATTAAAAATTGTGGTTCCTGCGTAATCGCAGCGGAACAGCATTAGGCCACAATGGTCTGTTCTCAGCTGTCCTTTTTCTTATTATTCCCCACATTTCAGACTGTTCTTTTTATGAGCAGAATTGCTCGTTTTTGCTGACTATGGTCACGTTTTTTGCGTCTGAAACTTTCACGTGGTACCATCATTGCAGCCAACATTGTTCAGGATATGGCCAACCTGAAAAAGGAATTTGCACCCAAATTACATACAAAGCCAATCTCATAGAAGGAAAAGAATCGACCATAGTAGCAAACGCACAATTACGGTAAAATAACACCATCTCAACCCAACTACATTGAATTAAAACCCATCTTACTCACTGCCGCATGCCTAAATATATCAGACCTCAAAACCCTCTCCATGAACCACAAGCCATTCTACTCACCATGGCGTGAATGCAAAACGGATGCCGCACCACAGAAAAAATATCAAATCAACAACCACAATACGATAATCATAATAACCGTAATAGGCGCACGTATAATGCAACTATAGACTACTTGAAAGCGGCCAAGAAAGGTCAAAGTGGAGTTGTAATAACACTAACCGGATCTTTTTTCCGTTTGTACCACCTCCCCCCCCCCCCAAGCTTAGTAGCTTAATGCGTGCATATTATTTCAACCCCCCCCCCCCCCCCCCCGCAAGCACGTGCTATATTTTTACAAAATGATTTACTTTAGTGTAACTGGGGGTGCATAACGTTCTGAGGGGAGGAGGGGGCACAAACGGAAAAGATGTAGCCACCTGAAGAGATGGCAAAATTATAGCGATCGCAAATGACCGAAAAACTTCGTAACTTTACTTAAAGAGAATTAATTAATTAATTAATCGTAATTAATCAAAGAGAAGTCAAACTATACGTAGAACACTTGATATCGATTTGAACATAATTTGTTCGATCGAAAGGTATTAATTAGATATTGTCGCCTCGTCAGTCATATTTTGACAGTCTTATGTCTACAGCAAAGGCACGCTGAATCAATTGTAAACAAGTGTCTGGGTTCTGAAGCAGCTGAAGATATAGTCTTCAAATCACTTATTTATTTTCTCAAGTCATTTTGATTCATATCATTTCTTAGCGTCGTCACCATTCTGTCCATTTATAATGTTAATCTATTGGAAAGATAATTGCAAAAAAAAACAAAATACACGAAAGTGTTTCTCGAAACCACAGAAATAAACAACACGATTTGAACACAACGCATTGCAATGGCGCAATTTTTTTCCGTTTGCAGTAACCACACATTAGAATATTCCCTTCAACTGTTCTCAACCAACCTACCTACCGGCCTCCTTTAAATCTATTAATAAATCGGTACGACTAAAGACATCAATCAAAAACAATCAGACATCCTGTAAACAAGAGTTATAAGTAAACATCGGACACCTTAGCGCATAACTCCACCGGCACTACAATGCACTGCTGTCTTCTTAAAAAATCTAAATTCAGCCCGCAATCATACTTGAATCAAAACTGCTTTGCGTTTGTGAAGTGTGCACAAACTTTCTTCTCTAACAGGGTGCATTGTTTTGCTACATGTCAAAAATATTATCATCCAAAATACTGTTCAATATTATAAGATACATTTATTTCAATACTTTGCTAAATCTGGGAAACATTGATCCTGTGGAAATATTTTTAGAACTGGTTTATAGACAAGTTACTGAAAAGGTTCTGCTCGAAAAGTCAAGGTCATTTGCCTATTTGTACAGGTGGCCTAAGTAGTAAAAATTTCTTCGGATGCCTCATTCGGGGCGTTTACTCCGGTCAGTTCTTAGTAACATTGTAATCGGCCTAAGCGCAGCTCTTGGGATAACCGCGCACCCCAAGGGTTGACGCTGAGTCTCTACTCTGCTGAGACCGCCATAAATTCTGCAGCTTCAACATGAGTGGCGTGCGTGAATGCGCTTCGCTCGAGGATGCAATAATCTTCTGTCATCTTTCCATATTCCCTTTTGAGTTAATTAACTTCATCTTTTTATTGCTCCTTTATCTAAGAAGCTCTTTTTTACATGGAGGTTGCTCAAAAGAGTATTTAAAGTAATTAGACCAACCCAATAGGAAGAGTAATTAAGGAAAATATGTTTGCCTAAACTGATTACACTCATAATTATTAGTTTAAAAAGCAAAACAATGCCTGTGTCTGGTCAATAAAAAACTCAAACCGACTAACGTCGGATTAATTGCTAGTAATGTGTATATGGTGGCCTCCGGGCCCCCGAGCCATGGAGACATATACACATATTACTCAAATTTTCCATTTTTCATATTTACCTTATTTTGACTGATATTTACACAAAAATTTTTTTTTCTTGTAATTTTTTACTTGATTTAGAAAAAATAATACAAAAAATAATTTAATATATGTTGTCATACAAATATTATAATAATATAATAATTTATTATTTGTTCTCATACCAATATTATAATTCAACGAAGTTCTTTTGCAAATTCACTGATAGAACCTAAACTCACCATTACTATCTTTAATACCTTTATCATCAAATGAACACGGTGGAAATGAGATCGGTGGAAACACAGTGATAAGTGTTTTTTTTTCAATGTCTTCTCGAATATTCTCTCTATATTCTCTCTATATTGAATCAATAATTAATCAGAAATTAATTTAAATTAAAAATAAGATAAAAAAATTAAAAAATTAAAGCAAAATTTACATTTCACTCTTTAAGAGCGATTCACTCTTATTCGGAGTGATCCCCCAGTAGAGAATATCGCTCTTTTCACTCTTAAGGAGTGATTCCCTTTTTTTATATTTTTTATACTTTTATTTCAAATTATCTATACTTTTCAATAAATTTATATTTTCTTTTACTTTTTCTATATTTATTCATTTATTAATAAAAAATAATACAAAATCATAATATTTACATGAGCAATCTTCTTCATTTTGTCTAATGGCTAAAGTACTTTCAGTTCTAGAACTTTGTTTTTCAGTTAGATTTCTACTAAATCCTTTAGTTAATTCTACACCTGGATGCTGTTTCTTTACATGGGCTCGTATCCCATCATATCTCACAATAGAAGCACAATATGGACAATTAACTTTAGTTGAAGTACATTTTCTACATGTATACTTACTCTCATCAAAATCAGTTAGTGGTTTTATATAATTACATTTATTACAATTTCTGATTAATACTTCTGAGTTATAGTTAGGGTTAGGATTAGGGTTAGGGTTAAGGTTAGGGACTGAGTTAGAGTTAGGGTTAGGGTCTGAGTTTGAACTAGAGTTATAACTAGAGTCAGAACCAGAACTAGAGCTAGAACTAGAGCTAGAACCAGAATCAGAACTAGAGTTAGAGCTAGAGCTGGAACTTGAGTTAGAACCAGAACTAGATTCATTTTTTAAAGAACAACCCCATGGAGAAAAATCATTAGCACAAATAGCACTTATTGTTATATTACCACATATACACTTATCAATTTTATCTTTATGACATGATTCATAATGATATTTTAAACAAGCAATGTTTCCACATTTATAGTTACACTCTAAACATTTTATAACCATTTATAATTGGTCTAATTTCAATTATATCTGCGACCAGACTCTGTCTGTGGTAAACCAACGGACTTTATCCGTGGCATGTCAAGCAGTTGGTGTAACAAAACCGAAGGTCCTTACACTGATATGCGAAGTAGTTATACTAATCTGCGAAGCAGTTGGTGTAACAAGACCGAAGGTCCTTACACTGATCCAACATATTTACCCAAGATTTCAATTACATCTTTAGTATTATCTTTAGATTTGATACACTCTGCTAAATATTTATTTCCTAACGTATTGAGTATATTAGTTTTACATCTCTTATCTAAAATTGCTTCAAGGTTTAATTGCATTTTATTTTTAACATAATTTATAATTTCATTTCTAAATTCTTCATTATTTACATATAGACTGTTTAAATTCTCTCGTCCCTCTTTATTTAAAATCCCAGTATATTTATGAGTGTAACTGCTTCGCTGATCTGTGTAACAGCTTCGCTGATGGGTCTTCGACCATGTTTCTCCATCTGTAAATTCCCTTTCATGTTCCAGATCTTGATCTTGATTTCTGCCAAATCCATAGTTCAATAATGTACTTGTTCTATTCAACATAGTACTCGCTGCAGTTGCCACATGTCCGGCATTTCTTACTGATATATCAGGACTCATAAAATTATATATCATTAAACCTGAACTTATAATACCTAAAAAAGTTGAAAATAATCTAAGACCATTTGCTTTAACCACTTCCTGAGTTAAAACATCATTCTGTATTTTAATACCTTTTAATGTAAGAAGTTTATTAAAGTAGAATTGATAATTACCATGATTAATAGTATTTCTATCTGTTGCATTTATCATGAGTGGTTTCATATATGCTATAAGTTTATTTATATCTTCTCTTCCTAACTCATCTTTTAAACTGAGAGCTTCTAAATCAAGGAAACCAACTCTTGAATCATATATCATTGTTCTATTACTATTAATAATAATAAAAGTATTTTCTTTCTTATTATATTTAATTATACCATAACGAAGTTCATCTGACATTCCGTCTGTACGATTATAATGGTTACTATTTAACTCATTAATTATTTTACAGAAGTCATGTTCACATTTATATATCTCATTAAAGTTTTTAAATAGATCAGATCCATTATAAGTTGTTAAATAAATAGTATCACAACTCATTCTTGCTGTATTATTTATTTGAGCTGGTTTATGACACATTACAATCATTTGAATATTATAATGTCTACCTTCAGTAAAATAATAGTCTATATCCTTATTTAACTTATCACCCATATCATCAAGTACTATTACACAATTTCGAAATTTTTGCATATTGTTTTTTGTGATCATATTCATATCACATTTATTAAATCCAGTATAAATTTTATTAGTCTCGGGATTTATCCAGTCTCTGTCATCTTTACACACTATAACTATATTTTGATCTTGATTTTGATTTTGTTTTTGATCTTGATTTTGATCTTGATTTTGATTTTAATCTTGATCTTGATTTTGATCTTGATTTTGATTTTGATCCTGATCGGTGTAACCACTTCGCGGATCTTGATTTTGGACTGAGTATAATTTTAAGTATTGTCTAACAAAATATGTTTTACCCGTACCAGTTCCACCATAGACAATAGTGTGTAATGGTGACTTTTCATATTCAAATCTAACTAGACTCCTATTCATAAATCCACCAAAGCTTTCTTCTAGTTTTGCATATTTACTCGGTATTGAATCATATACTATAAAACAAAATATAATTAAGAAAATAAAAATTATAACCACGCTACCTGTCTCCATTTTTATAAATGAAAACATAGATAAATATAGACTTATAATTAGACTTATAATTAAACTTATAATTAGACTTATGGGTCTTCGACCATCCGTGTAACGGTTCCACCGATGCTTCGCAATAATTAGAGTTATAATTAAACATTAATAATATTTATAAGAATATGCTTATCCTTACTTTTGAGGAATTCAATAATAAATTTAATATTGATAATAGTGCTATGAGTGATATCAGAATAAAAGATATAGGTAAAGATATAAGTCTAACACCAATTGAAATTGTAATGAGAGATCAGACTCCAAATAACATAAGTGAACCCAACTCCAACATTATTGTAAATTTACATCCAACTGAAGGTACACATTGGGTTTTAGTTATAAGAAGAGAAGGTGGTCCAGTGTATTACTTTGATAGTTTTGGTATAGAAACTCCTCCATTATTTTTAGAAGAGTATGTCAATCTAGGCTCTAATGAAAGAATACAACAATATGATGAATCTTATTGTGGGGCTTATTGTTTATACATGATCTATCTTACTGACAGAGGATTTAGAATTAACAATGCTGTGAATATTCTAGTTAATCAATGTAAATATCCAGGAATGTATAGTGAGTGTTTTTGTTTGGGTTGTAATGATAAAGTTAATGAAATGATAAATTTAATGATAATGATAATCAGGGAACCTGCTTCACAGATGATAAAGTTAATGATAACGATAAAATTAATGATAACGATAAAGTTAATGATAATGATAATGTTAAGTTTAATGATAATGATAATGATAATGATCTACGAAGTAGCTTTGCTAATAATGTTAATGCTAATGATAATGATAATGATAATGTCAATGTTTATGATAATGATAATGATGAGACTATCTATCAGAGAAGTAGTTATAATCAAGGGGGTAGTTATAATCCGCGAAGTAGTCCTAATCTGCAAAGCAGGTTCCCTGATCAGCGAAGCGGTTCAACAGAGTTGTTTTGCAAATTCACCGATAAGGTGGATATATCACCCCCGAGAAATAATAATCCTATTGCTATTAATATAAATAATGATCTACAATCATGGCTAAATGATGATGATATAATTACTGAAGCCGCATTCCCAGATAACTTTAGATGTATAATATCTGGTCCTAGTGAATGTGGTAAGACATTCTTATTGAAAAAACTAATTCTAGCTAGTATATACTTTGATAAGCTATATATCATTGGACCTACTGGTGATCAGTACCATGGTATAGAAAGAATAAACCCAAAAGCAGATGTTGAATTTATTAAAGATATAAAAGATTTACCATCTCCTGATAAACTACCGAAAGACTTAAAGAAACCAATGATATTCGATGATGTTAGAGCCAAAGAACCAGTTATTAATGAATACTTTTGTAGGGGTAGACATAATAATTGTAATATGATATATCTTAATCAAAACCTGTTCTCTCTGGATAGGCAGAGTGTTAGAGAGAACTGTAATCTATTTATTTTATTTGAACAGAGAGGTAAAGCCCTCATATCTATATATCAAGATTTCTTTAATAATGTGGAACTTAGTTATAATGATTTTGCTAATATATGTAAAAAGGTATGGAAAGAGCCTTATAATTACATTGTCATTGATATAACTAAAAATAAAAATATTAATGGTAAACTAAGAATTAATTGGGATCGGAGAGTTTTGTAGTTTAGTTTAAGTATCAGGGAACCTGCTTCGCAGATAAGTCTAAGTTTAAGTCTAAATCTATGACTATGTCTAAGCCTAAGTCTAAGTAAAGTCTAAGTCAAAGTCTGTAACTAAATCAAACAGACCTTCGGTCTGCTAACTATATTAGATGTAAAGTAAAACTTAATACATCACCATTGAAGTCTATAGGTCTTCCATGCTCATCTTTAATATGAAACTCTATATATTCTATTCTATCTTTAGTTACATTTTGATATAAGATATTAGTTGGTATAATATTTATCAAGTAACCTGGTGGTTCAGTTAGATTAAAAGTATATAATATGTCTGTATTCTTACCATTATCTTTAACACCAGATATCACATTACAATGAATGTTAATATTACTAAAACCCATAATATCAACAATTTTCTGAGATGTATATTTACCTTTATTATAAACTATTTTTCTAAATCCTAGTAATGGGGCTATTGAATTTTCTATGTCAAAGTTAATTGCACCTTGTTTTACTTCCATTAAAATTTTCATTGTATTCTTATCAATTTCTATTAAAACATTACCATTAGTTTCTTCTTTTATTAATTCTGCTATTTCATATAATTCATATGCACCTGGTGTAATACCTAAAAGACGGGTATTTGACCATGTTTCACCTTGGGTATCATATATGAGTTGATTGTTCATTCTATTCACATTAAACACTGAGTTATAAACTGATAATCTAATTAAACCTAATTTTGTTTTATTAAGTATAGGTTCACTAAAGTTAAACTTTTCTGTTGGCTTTATCATTCTAAAGTTAAGTGTGTGTTCTTCTTTAGTTTTAGTTAAAGCATCATGTATCTTTTGTAGTTCCCATAAGATTAAATTGTCTGTCATTTTTTTATATTCAAATATAAGATTATATTTCTAGTTATAATTATAGCTTTGGTTATGGTGAAACATCTGTGAAGCCCCATAGTCATAGTTATAGTCATAGCTATAGTTATCTGCGAAGCAGGTTCCCTGATAATTATAGTTAAACTTTTTGGTTTATAAAAATGGATTTTAATTTGGATGCAACTTATGGTTATAATAATGATATACACAAAAGTAAGAATATAAAGTATAAACCAAATAATCTGGCAACAATGAATACAATCAATACTAACATTAATATTATACTCAATAGAGAAGAGAATCATTTAAATATACACGATTCATATCTAGAGATAGAGTTTGTTGTATCAGATGATGCTGGGGGTGTATTTGCTAATAATGCTAATATTAGATTAGTTAATTATGGTATGATGGCATTGTTTAGTTCAGTTAAACTTGAAACTAGTGGTGGTAGGACCATTGAATATATAGATCATTGTCATCCTAATCTATTGATGTATAAGTTATTAACTAGTACTGATGATGAATATGAGAGTGGTTTTGTTAGAAATCAAGGTAATAGAGATAGTCAACTTAAAGGTGACCATATTGCTGCAGAACGAGGTCATATGTATATGATGGTTAAGATGAGTGATCTATTTGGCTTTGTGAATGATTTAAAAAAGATTAAATATGGTTTAGGATTTAAACTAATATTAAGAAATAATAATGATAGAGCTCTATATAGAATTAATGCTGGTGCTGATGCAGTAGCAAATGATGGTAATATAGAAATTAGAGATATATCATGGTGTGTGCCTAGTATTGATCCTAGTAATGACAATAGAATTATTGTACAGAAAGGATTAAATAAAAAGAATAATATAGACTTCGGTTATTATGAAAGAAAAACATTTTATAAGAACGTACCTAATGCTAATAATTTCTTGTTTGATCTGGGTATGGAAAGTGGTATGGAAAGACCACAATATATAATAGTTGGTTTTGAAAATAATAATGTTAATGAACAAACTCATGATGCAAGTACCTTTCATATAATGAATGTTACTGAATGTTATTGTAAGATTGGTAGTGAGTTTTATCCTGAAGATAGAATGAATATTAATTATGGTACCAATAATTATAATGAGGCTTTTAAAGAGATTGTTAGCTTTAATAAAGATTATAATGGGCTACCATATAATATAAAACCGTATATAAATCATAGAACATTCAAAAGTAGTTATAGAATATATGTATTTGATACTAGATATCAAACTGATCATATAGGTCCACAACCAATACAACTTAATTTTAAATTTAGTGCTGCAGTTGCCGATGTTATATGTCATGCATTAGTATTAACTAGAAAGGTTATTAGTGTTAGTAGTGATGGTAATAAGATGGTTGATATCATATCATAGATATAATTATAATTAAAGTCCTTATCATTGTTTCCTACTAGTCTTAACAAAACCTTTAGCATAAATAGTATCTAATTTCTTTTTATTCTCTAGAGATAAGCCTCTAGCTTCAAGTTTAGTTTGTGGTTTGGGTTTAATCTTAGGCTTAGTCTTCGAGCTTCGCTCGCGGGTGAAACCCGTAGGCTTAGTCTTAACAACAAAAGGATTATACTTTTTAACTTCCATTATTTTTTATATATAGAAATGAGTCTTTTAAATAAGTTCAAAACCAATTCATATTGTGTTGGTGGCAGACATTATAGTGGCACTAATAACATAAGAGGAGTTATCTCAGCCAAAGGAACTAAGATGTTAAAAGGTAATTGTGTTAAGAGTAATAGAAATAAATCAATGACAGTATCTGATGCAACAATAGAAGCAGAGGGATTGAAAGATTTCTTTAAAAGTGTTGGTAGAGCTACAGTTAACTTTGGAAAGAAAGTTGCTAATAATCCAATAAGAGCATTAGAGATTGCAAGTAAAATAGGAACTGCAGCGGCATCTAGAAACCCTAGAGCTGCTTTATCAGCCACACCTGATTTAATTAAATTTGCAACTACTGGTGAAGGTATAAAGGTAGTACAAAAAGGAAGAGGTTTATACTTAGGTACAAAGAAAAGATAATTATTTGATTATGATTATATTTATGTTTATGATTATGATTATGATTATCGGTAAATATTTATACTAAAATTATTATTACTAAAGACATTGTTATTACTAAACACTAATAACTTTAGTTTAAAAAAACACTTAATTTATTTTTCTTGTTCTTCTTATAATCCTCATATACCTTGACTAATTCATTATATTCATCATTATCTATTTTATCATCATTCATTGATTTAGTATATAGTTTATTAAATTTATCACTATAATGTTTAGCTAGAATATACATTTGTGAATACTTTATAATTTTATTTCTTATTTTAGTATTAATTGTTTTTGATAATGAACCACAAACAGTTGCTGTAGCAAAAGCTGTGGGTATAGAATAAGGCAATCCTATACCTGTTAATGCAACTGATGTTGTTGTTGCTGTTGTTGCAATTGATGATAATAGTATTTCTGTTATCTCAGCTACGTTAATATAATTTTTATATCTACTTAACTTCTTATCATAATTATTAGTTTCAGTTTCATAATAATTTCTAATATCTTTTATAATGTTAATATTGTTGCTAAATTTATTATTAGCTTGAATCTTTTCATTTATCTGCTGTTCATTGACAGCAGCAGCTTCGCGCATCAACCGTTCTGATACTGATGATAAATCTGGATACAGTAAGCTCTCACTCGGTGCTGTTGGCTGACTCATTTTCATTAGTAAAAAAACTTTCTTTTTCTTTCGTTATATCTTCTTGTTTAAATCCATAATGCATCTCAAGTCTGTCTTTCTCTTTATTATCAAGTAACTTACTTCGTAAAAGTATAGAAATTATATATATTACTATAACACCTCTAAGAGATTTATTGTGTTCTTTCATTTCCCTTAGACCATTAGTAAACATATCATCTAAATGTATGTTAGTAATATTTTGATTAAATTTATTATTATCAAATTCTTGTTTTAATTGATTATATTTAGAGATAGTATCAGCAGCAACTTTATTACAAAAATTAACAGTATTTGTGACTTCATTTGCTGATTTAATGAATTCTTTAATTAGATTTTCATTAACTTGTGTTTCATTTAGTTGTAATGTTTTAGTTGTAACTTTATCCAAATCACCTTTTCTTAGTTCAGTTATGTTTCTACTTAAAATTTCTATTTTATTAGAAGAGGATAATAAGTTATTGTCACAATACTCTTTATTAACCACATCCTTTTCATCTAACGGAGGATGTACATTTGTAATTTTATAGGTATCCTTCATGTCAATATTATCATTATCTTCTAGGAATAACCCACGAGCCTTACTTAGTGTTAGGTTGTTTAATGATGTTAATCCGAGAAGTGAGTTCCCTGATTGATTTTTAGCCTGGTTAAATCTATTTCTTGTCATTATTTATATTAAGAAATATCTATATTTAATGATTCTAAAACTTTATTATTAGATTCAAAGTCAAACTTGGATTTTAATAATTCCTGTTCGTAATATTTACCTTCTATTATCTCTCCATTAATATCTTCTATTTTATATGTTGGTGGTTGTGTTTTTAGAACTTTATTAACTTTAAACAGTTCTCTATTCCAATTAGAAGTGTAACCTTTAGAGAAGATATTACGTTTATCTGCGTTTCTAACATAATCACCAACTTTAAATTTTGGCTTAATATTCTTAAAATTAAAAGTGTATTTAACCTTATCAGGATTATTAGAAGCATCAACTGGTGTCATATTAATTGTTGAATGAATGCTATTGTTATATGTTAAGACTGCATCATTTAATATATTTACCCAATTACCATCACCATTGATGAACATTGGTTTATTTATTATGTGTAATAATGTTCTATTGAATCTCTCTATAAACACAGCTCTTAAATCACTATAAGTAGAATATAGTTCTATCCCTGAAGCGGCTTTGCCGGTTCCATATTCTTTAAGTAAAGATTTAAATGTTTTATTGTAAAACTCACTACCTCTATATACCCATAACTTTTCTGGTTTTCTACTTTCAGAGCCACCTTGTGGATTTTCGCCTAATACTAATTTAAAGCCATTAGTTATAGATAAACCAGATTTATTCTTTAATGGAATAGCCCATGCATATTTTGTGAATATATCTATAACTGTTAATATAAACTTATAATTATTATTGTATTTACTTAAAGATGACTTATCAATTAAATCAGCTGACCATGTTTCATCTTTATATAATGGTATTATTCTTTCTCTTCTAAACTTTGTTATTTGAGGACTAAATACTTCTTTAGCTAGGAGTTGTTGTTGTTGTTGTTGTTTATCCATCATTATGCGCGTAGCCAGGTTTACCCTTTATTTACCATAGTTAAAAACAAAATTATCTAGTTGCTCTTGATTAATAATGTTCATAGATAATAGTTGCTTAGATATATCTAGCATTTCGTCATATAAGCCATCATGACCAGCTTTTGTTTCTAGTATTAATAATTCTAGTCTTTCTATTAAATTATTTGGATCTGCAAAGCAGGTTCCCTGATCCACGTAGTGGTGGCAATTTTGTTGGTTGGTATTTAACCCTCTGCCAAATATATCATCTCTTACTTCCATTATACGTTTTATTGTTCTATATCTAGCGCTTTTCTTATCCCCTTTTCCTAAATCATATCTAATATCCTTTAAAAACCTTTTAATTTTGTTTTCATCTTCTTCGATATCATCGTTATATGTTACATTTGGGTTCGTGAGAAATTCAATAAATCCTTCTGAGAATTCGTATATATTATCCCTAACTAAAAATGCACCCTGCTCTAGGGTTATATCAACACGATTCATTTTGTATCTTCTAGTACGCAAATCTACAAGATTTAATTTTAATTGAGGATTAGTTTGAGTACCCATTTTATGAAGATTCTTGGCTATCTTTGTATCAACAAAAACTGGTGCTATTTCTTGAGTTTCCTCTATGGTCCCCTTTAACGTTTCATTAATCTCAGAAGTGTTTTCACTGATCTGGGAACCAGCTTCCTGGATCCGTGAAGCGGTTTCACCCATCTGAGAAGCGGCTTCTCCTATCTGAAAACCAGCTTGTTCGATCATCTTAGTTTGTTTATCCAACTCTTGATTTTGCCAATCTATTGCTCTTAATGTTTGTTCATTATGAGCTAGCCATGTTTCATTGTTTGCATTTAGTGTTTTAGTTAAAGGATCAAATAACTCTTCTATTTCACCATAATATTCTTGTTGTTTTAATTTATCTTCTAATCTATTCTTTCTGTTTTGTTTTTCTAAATAATTTAATTCTATAAGTGTTTCTAGTTTAGTCATTTTTATAAAAAATAATTATCACAATGCATTATATAATCTAATAGCGGCTTCAATAAACTTTCTATCATCATTAATTGTTAATTCTTTAATAAACTTATTATAATTAGTTATAGCTTTACTTCAATCTGGGAACCAGCTTCATGGATATTATATTTCTTTGCATGTTCTTTAAATCTTTCTTTTGTGTGACCAAATCTATATCTATTGAGATATAAGCATATCCTACAAGTGTAATGTTTGAATCTATAGTGAGAGATATGTTTATTTACTTTACACTTAAGACATGTTAGATACTGATCTGGATCATTAAAATGCTTACTCATATGATTATGTCTTTCTCCATATGTTATAATTTCATCACATACAAAACATGATAAAGGTTTACTTTGGCATTCATCACAACTCCAACACCAAGCTTTATTTTTACATTTATCGCATTTGGTACTAATCATTTTTATAGTATTGAAAAGGTATATAAATAATATTATTTCAAAATTTGGCATATAAAAATGAATGTGCAGGAAAACAACGGGAACATTCTAACTGGAAGAGGTCAAGTCCAATCTCAAAGTGAGCAAGCTCAATCTCATGGACAAGTCCAATTTGGGGGTGGACAAACTCAATCTAGTGATAGTAGTACAGCTATCCAAATGTTAAAAAACAAAAACAAACCAAGGGAAGAAATCAAACCTGAAGATAAAGAAGAACAAAAGAGGGAAGCAGAAAAAGGTTTAGAAGCAATCAGAAGGTTTAATCAGGTAAATGAAGAAGTAAAAGAGTTGCATGATAAACAGGTTGCTAAAACAAAACAAAGGAGTGAGGATATGAAAAATCTAATGCTTGAGGCTGAGGCTAAATATCATCCAGATTTAGATCTGCGAAGCAGTTTGGTAAACCACGAGCAAAGCTCGTTCACTGATCAGTCTAAAGACTTAGATCTGCGAAACAGTTTCATTGATCAATCTAAAGATTCAGATAGAGATTCAGATAGAGATTCATCTGATGATTTTGTCTATGTCCAAAAGCCTAAAACAAATAAGTTTAAATCCGCGAAGCGGTTCAACAGAGTTGTTTGGTTAACCACGAGCGAAGCTCGTTTGCAAATTCACCGATGTGAAGAATGTAATGAAGAGTTAACTCAAAAGAATTCTCATAGACACACTCAATCACTTAAACATAAAAAGATTGTACGATTATACAATAGAAATAAAATTCTTGAGAGTGCTAATGAGGATGGAATAAAATTTACTAATGAAGATATAGAGCAAAAGATAAATGAACAGTATACACGAAGTGGTTACACCAATTCTGAACTAGAGGGAATAAAGTATTGTGATAGTTGTGATATGTATCTTGATAACAATACTGCTTATAATAAACATGTGACAACATTAAAACATAAGAATAATGTAAGACTAAATGATGGAGAGATAATAAAAAATGGAGATAAGTTTGATTGTATAACATGCAAGACTAGTCTAAGTCAATATAGTGTGGAACAACATTTTAAAACAAAGATGCATCTAGATAATGTTGTAGGAATAACTAAAGATAATGATAATGATAGAGACAGTTCAGGTTATTGTGGTATATGTAATACTAGATATGGTAATAAAAATGAACACAATGAATCAGATCATCATAAAGAAAAGGTTAAACAGAAAAAGCTTACTGATAGAAAGTGGAGAGAGAAAGTAAATGAATTAGGATTAGATCATAACATGAAGCATAATCAAATAATAATAACGAGTAGTGATCATGAAGATCCTAAATTCTTGAACATACTAGAGTCATTGCATAATATACATCCATATATTAAGTTTAACACCTTTGATGTAGTTAA
Source organism: Convolutriloba macropyga (assembly GCF_964194025.1). Classification (NCBI taxonomy): domain Eukaryota; kingdom Metazoa; phylum Xenacoelomorpha; order Acoela; family Convolutidae; genus Convolutriloba; species Convolutriloba macropyga. The sequence goes on from NC_134475.1 coordinate 63,857,791, forward strand.
GTATACAAAACCTACAGATGATCAAATAGAAGAAAACGAATTCACATTTAGACTAATGACTAGACAATATAATGGTCCTAATGATTTGGATATGTTGAATAGTGAACTAGAGACTAGAATGCAAGAACAAGAGATGAATCAATCTGGATGGAGTATGCAAAGATTTATCAAAAGAATTATGTATATACACAGGTTTTATCCTACTGGTGGATGTACTACTGAGTTACCATTCACATCTAGATATATACTTAATATAAAGAATACTGATAACAAATGTCTATTGTGGTGTTTAATTGCTTATCTACATCCTGCTAAAGATCATTCCTATAGAGTTAGTAATTATAATAAACCAGAATATATTGATGAGATAAAATTACCAAATGGGGTTACATCTCCATATGATTATTATCATTTAAAGAAAATACAAGAATTAAATAAAGATAAAGTATTATTTAATGTATTTAATCTAATCAAAAATAAAACTGTTAATCCTGTATTAATCAATCATAATGATTCTAAAGGATGTAATATATTATTTCGGGATAATCATTACTTCCTATGTAAAGATGTATCATTCCTATTAAGAAAATCAACTAAACATAAATGTTATCCATGTCTGAAGTGTTGTGTATCATTTAGAACAGAAGATGCATTAAATAAACATTTAGAGGTGTGTAATAATACTGGAAGAAGAACATTCCATAAAGATGAATATCTGAAGTTTGATAAGTTCCATTATAAGAATAGAGTACCATTTGCTATGTATTATGAGTTTGAACGTATAATAAAAAATGGGAAACACTTACCTATTGCTTGTGGATTATATTTAAGAAGTGACTATCCTGATATATTAGAAGATAAGTATGAATGTTATTGTGGAGAAAAAGTAGTTGAATGGTTTGTAGAAAGAGTAGATTATTACAATAAATTATTTAAAGATATATTTAGTATAAATATTCCAATGAAAGAAGAGACTATTACTCCGTTATATAGTATATGTTATTATTGTAATGAGGAAATGGGTGAAGACGTTGTTAGAGATCATGATCATCTAAATGGTAAATTTAGAGGATATGCTCACAATAAATGTAACCTCCAAGCTAAGAATAATATTGTACCAATGTATGCATTTAATTCTTCTAATTATGATAATCACCTATTTATAACTAAACTAGCAAAGAAGACCAGAGTTAAAGTATTAACTAAAACTGATGAGAATTATATTAGTATTGATATGGGTTATGTTAAAGCATTAGATATGTTTAGGTTCTTCCATCCACTTAGCTTAGATGCCATAAGTAAGACATTGAGTAATGAAGAATGTATAACATTAAATAAATGTGGCTTAGAAAGACGTAAAGGTATATTCCCATATGAATGGTTTGATAGTATAGATAAACTACATGAAACAGCACTACCACCTAAGGAAGCATTCTACTCTAAGTTGAAACAAAGTGATATTACAGATAAAGAATATAAGCAAGCAATTGATTGTTGGAAAGATACTAAATGTGAGACAATAAAGGATTATATGATGTTATATCTTAAAACAGATGTATTGTTATCAGTTGATGTATTTGAGAAATTTAGAGCTATGTGTTTAGAATATTATGAAATAGATCCATGTTACACTTATTCTACTCCTGGGTTAACCTGGTTGTGTGGGTTGAAATATACTATTGTTTGGCTTAAGTATTATAAAGAAAATACAGTTAATATTTATGATACAATACAACACGGTATAAGAGGTGGGTTAGCTTCAGTATTAGGTAATTGTCATGTAAAATGTAAAAATAAAGAAATAGATCCTGAGTATACAGGGACAGAGAATTATTTAAAGTATTTAGACTTCAACTCATTGTATGCTTCTGCTATGGTACAACCTTTCCCTACTGGTGAGATCAGAGTATGTGAAGATCTGGCATACACTAAATCTAGCTCTAATACTGGATACATCTATACAATTGATATAAAGTATAATGATGAGTTGAGACCGAAAACAAAGAAATATCCATTCTTTCCTGAAAAGACAAAAGCAAACATTGATCAGTTTACAGATTATCAAAATGAAAATAAAAAGAAAGGATATAAACCTAATGAGAAGTTAATGCTAAAGTTAACAGATAAAGAAAACTATGTAATAGATGGAGAGATGTTAGATTGGTATTTAGATCATGGTTTAAAATTGGAAGATAATACAATTAAACAAAAATTAGAATATAATAAGAGTGAATGGTTAAAACCTTATACAGAGTTCAATATTCAGAAAAGAAAAGAAGCTAAAGCTAAGGGTGATAAATTTGGAGATGTATTCTTTAAACTAATGAATAATGCCTTTTATGGAAAAACAATAGAAAATGTATATAATAGACAAGATGTAGAGTTAGTTAATGATGTAGATAGATCTATTAAATTAGTAGAAAATATTAGTTTTAAATATGCTGTAGAGTTTGATGATGATCTAGTAGCTGTACATAAAACAAGAGGTAATGTTAAATTAGATAAGTTTAATTATATTGGATTTGCTATATTAGAAAAAGCTAAACTATTCATGTATAAAGCCATATATGATTACTTTGAGAAAGAGTTAGATTGTAGTTATCATTACACAGATACTGATAGTATATTTATAAACATAAATGTTCCATTGGATAGTACTATAGAAAAAGAAATGAATAAGATAAAAGGTATATTGCATAATAATGAATTAGGTAAGATGAAAGATGAAATACCTAATGATACTATTATGGAAGCTTGTTTCCTTAAAGCTAAAGCATATTGTTACAATACTGTTAAACGAGAAGAAGAGAAAAAGTTAAAAGGAATAACTAAGGCTACTATTAGAAACCAAATTAATTTAGAAGATTATACTAATGCTATATATGAAGGTAAAAGTAAATATGTAACTACTTAAACTATTGATAGCAAAAGGCATAATTTAGAAACAAAAGAACAATATAAAATAGCTATAGATCCATTTGATGATAAAGGTATTAAAGATAGTAATGGTGAGTTTAGGTTCTATCAGTGAATTTGCAAAAGAACTTCGTTGAATTATAATATTGGTATGAGAACAAATAATAAATTATTATATTATTATAATATTTGTATGACAACATATATTAAATTATTTTTTATATTATTTTTTCTAAATCAAGTAAAAAATTACGAGAAAAAAAAATTTTTGTGTAAATATTAGTCAAAATAAGGTAAATATGAAAAATGGAAAATTTGAGTAATATGTGTATATGTCTCCATGGCTCGGGGGCCCGGAGGCCACCATATACACATTACTATTGCTCTCGAACGACAGAAGGGGGCAATTTCATTTGGAGTGGGCGCAGCTTAGAAATGTTTTATGGATGCAAAAAACCTTTCCTACAGGGGTTCGAACCCGGACCCTCAAGTTGGCATCCTGCCATCTTAACCACTCAGCTACAAAGGATTTGATTTCCTTTCACTTCCCTATCACTCACAATCCCTTTAACCAACGAACTTATTTCAGAACGGAAGCAACTTAGATCACTCAAAAATGAAGTGTGAAGTCTTTCAAGAAGTCAAAAAATATTACATTCTAGAACAAAAGCGCAAAATCGTCTAGCAAAAGTTTTTCAAACAAAGACACGTTCACAAAAATTGGTTCAAACTTCGTTCGAGAGTAATTAAAATGCTCCAATTAAACTTCGTTGGAGAGCAATCCACTAATCTCAAACCCGAAAAATTTTGGCCTCCCGTTTTCCTGGCCCAAGTGGTACTATATAATTGCAATCGAATGCACGTTCAGAAATAAATATTTTCTGAGCTTTTAGTTTCCTTTAATAAATTGAAGTCCACAACGCATCCTTTAAAGCTTTGTAACACTTTTCGGTATTTATTCAATAATTGTTACAATCCTCCAAATTCATTTGCGGACTAGGAACTGTATGCAGCCCTACTTTTTTGAGCGACACGATATCGCTTGCAGAGGAACACACAAGCTGGTATCATTGAACCGCTCTCAAAAATCTGATTCCATCCTAGAGACATTTTCATTTGCCATTTCTCAAAAATAGAATCATGGTTGAATCAGACCTGATCACGCTTTCCGATTATGCTTTCGAATGACTGGCGAGCGGTTGGCTTAGTCAATAGCTAGCTACGGTTTAGGGAGGCTAGCTCCAGCTTAATTGAAACGGAGGGTGAGAGCCAGTTGCGGGGGGATACTGAGAGTCTAGTAACAATGTGTGCTGGTGAAATGAAGCAAAACATCAAGTTTAAAATTTTTTTTCTTGAAAGTAACTATTTGATTTTCCTCACAATTTTTCAAAGGAAAAAAGCAAAAAGTTATGCATCATGGAGTTGACAGCAAAGCTTTTGGAAGACAAGACGTAACAGTATTTTTTAATCATTTTTTAAACCACTTAAACATAATCGACTAACGGGCGAATTGATCTCAAACGACCGGCGAGCAGTTGACTCCGGTAGTACCCCGCTGCGGCATAGATTCCTAGCTTTGATAGGGTGAGCGGAGTGGGGGGCAGTGGATTGGGGATAAGGCACCGCCCCTCATACCATGTAATTGTTTCCTCAAAATAGTTTTGGTGAATCGCATTCTTAAAGGCGTAGGGCTCTAATCCCCTCCGGTCGTTACGTGTTTATCTGTTTTGAGGCCGAAAAGTCAAATGGGTCAGACGAAAAATCAGTCAAGCGAAAAATCGCATAAAAAAGACCGCAGGACTAATATAATTGCTAAACTTCGTTTGAGAGCAATTAATTACAAAGAACCATGAAGTGATCTATCCTCAGCGATTGCTTTGAAGCGTACACTGTGGACTAGTAACGCGCCAAGAACACTACAAGAAGGCTTAATGCATTCGCTACAGTTTATCTCATTTCTGAGAACAAATCAAATCGATCACACAAAGAACAGTCATGCAAAAAGCAGTATAAAAGGCTGATACGATACCAAACATAGCTGGCAGATTGCCAGAAAATAGCCGCAATAGCTCCGTAGATCTGCAGTCTCGAAAAGATAAAATAAACCGACCAAAAATGCTGACATTATATTTTGATTAAGAATCTGTTTAACTTACTGCTGCTTCTATTAGCTGCCCTCAAATAACCTTCAGTTAGAGTGACAAGCACACACTTGGCCTCATCTCTTTGAATTAAAGTTACAAAAGAACAATTTCAGAGTGAGGAAGTCATATTTGAGAGAGAAGTCATGTGTGAACAACCACGCGAATGAACAAAAAAACTCTCCATTAAGAATGAAAAACAATGTCACGCACGCAATTCAGTTGAAATTGCATGAATGAAAGAGCAAAAATCAGATTTGAAATGATTGTGATGCCATATGGTCGCAACAAAAATCTTGACAAAAAAACCAAGAGAAGACCAATAATAGCCTCAGCCATCGCTTTGCGGCTATTAATATATTGATCGTAGTTTATGAGAATATTCAAAACTGAGCAATTAATGTTTTTCTTCTTTACTTCATCATTATTCTCAGTGCTCCTCTTCTCGCGCCTTCACCTGCATTATTTATCAATTAACGTCTGTTGAACCCAATTTGAAATATCAAAAACAGCTGCAACATAACCATTTATTTCGACAATTTTTTGACAATCAAGAATCAACATACTAATCATGCTTGTCATTAGATAAACAAAATAGCGCCATTTGATATACAAGGCTATATAAACTCTTTTTATGATTCACCCCTCAAATTTAACCCTAAATTTAGAACATTGTTCACCCATCCGGTAAATTGTTCTCCATGCCCCGTTAGTGTCCGGTAAAGTTTTGTAAAGTATTTGGCACGATTTAGCGGGATTTAGTCAAGATTTTGGGGATCTTAAAATCTGGTAAAAGCATGCTGGCAGCTTTTTTAAACTCCGAGGCAAAATTTGTGAATGATTGCCCTTAAGTCTGCTAGCTAGCTATAATTTTATTCAATAATTTTTGTTTCCAGCACAAATCTGCTTGGATTTGAGTATTAACGCTTGGTTTGGTTATGCTTAGCATAAAGCTATTTTCAGCTGCCATCATTTCGATAATCGAAACCCCGAAAGCTACCTCAACTGGCAGCAAGACCAATTTCAATCTTGCAGCTTTAGATTGATTGAAAATTTTTAAAACTTTTTAAAAATTAATTTGTTACTACCACGCCCCTACAACTCGGTCAGCTCTATATAACTCTAAAAATAACTCAGAACTCTTTAAATTCGCAGAAATCTGTGGACATTATTGTCCCGAAGCACGTGCTTGGGGAAAGTTAGCAACTCGAATCAGGTTCTGTTAGCCCGACTTAAGATAGCAAAATTGGCAGCAATTCTCTAACACTGGGAGATGCCACGACCCATATTAACGCATGTTTGCTTTTATAATGGCCTATTTACTTTTTTGGTACGAGGTACATAATTACGCAAACTTAAAATGAGAACACAATGAACTACAAAATAGAAGTTAGTTACAATGCAGCTAAATTGAGAGGTGAAGAGATAGACGTTTTGTATTTTTCTACAAACTAAAATTTTAAATAAGCGTCAGACAAGAGAACGCAATCAATGAGAGAATCAATCTAAGCTACATATTAATGACCTTTTGAAAAGCTTCGATTTGGTAAAGGCATATACATATGAGTGTACAGATAGATTCTGATAGAAAATAAGAGCAATTTTTGAGGTTAGGCTTATGCAAAGACATTGCACAGAGTTAGCAACGGTATCAAGAACGTAGGCTCACTCAACGAACGTTAGTTAAAAACTATCACCACATAACCATTGAAACAACCCCAAATATTTCAGTATTTGTAATTTGATCCTAGTTAAGCTCCAGCGGTTATTTGCAAAAATTCATCAAAACCTTCCGACAACTATTACGTTGAGATATTTTTATACAAATTTCTGTAAAATCTTGAAAATCATATAATGAAAAACCTGATTCTGTTTTAGTTCACATTTTTTTAAATAGAATGCTTATCTTGAACTAAATAATCGCCGGAGATAGGCAGTATAGGTATTGTTTTCAGGTATTATTTTCAGAGTATTTAAAAGCAAATGAATCTTCCTACAAATACTTTTTAGGAAAAACTACAAATGAAATATAGGACGCACAATGTTTTCAGTCACATGACGGTACAAAATTACTGATTTCAATCACGCAAATCAGAAACTATGATATTCAAATCGTGTTTTATAGAAAACTACAGCTTTGATAAACAATTATCAAGTCACCCAAGATTACGCAACCCAACACGACCCAAATCAGTTTGGTTATTAAAAATCACTGGTAACGTTACTGCAAAGCACCTATTGTTCTTGATTCCTGACCCGAAGATTTGGCAAAGGTTATTAGCTTATGTTTTGAACAAAAATAAATAGCTTTTGATGACAGGCAATACAATGGCTAACGTCAGATCACCCAGTGTCAGGTAACCAGGTTGATGATCAAGCTTTGGCATTCATAGCTGTGCACCATTTTCGGCTTTAGTTCTTTGGAAAACTTAGAATTTAGCGCGTATTGTTGAAATAGAATCCGAATTCATAGTTCTCGGGAATTGAGTAATCATAGTCGATGGCATCAATTGGTCCTGTAGTCGTCGACTGAGAACCGATCGATCGTAGCCCTAAAAATAGCAATACAGAGAAAAAGTCAAACATAGCTAGCATGTTGCCAGAGAATGGTTTTGTAGACCTAAAATGTCAAAATACCAACAATTTTCTTTAAATTAAGAAGGAAAATTGCAGCTTTTATCAATTGCCCTGATGCCATAACTTGTTGAAAGAATTTATCTGTCTCATGAATTGCTACTAAAATCTGCCCTAAAACTATTTCAATAAAAGTCACATGAAATCGGTTGTCTTAAAACTGCGATTAAAGTAAGCAAAACTGAATTCGAGAGATCGTTAAGTAATGCTTGCCAAAATAATTGAAAAAACTGCTTACCAACTAAAAAATCACTCATTAGAAACAAAAAATTGCGTCACCAAGAAAAGCCAGCGAAAAAATAGCATGATTAAAAACTAAATTTTATGTAATCGTTACAAAACTCTCGACGACGAAAAAAGCAGGACAAGGCTCCAAAAACAATTCAAAGAGAATCCACTCAGAAAGCCAGTTCAAATAGAGAAGACCTTTCCATACCAAGCAATGGGTTTCAAAACAAATTTTTAAAAACTTCACAGAACAGAGGTGAAGACATAACCTACTACCGTCGAAGAATTGCTCTCGAACGATTAGTGGGAGCTCAAATCTATTACAGCCTGCTTCAGTCGAGGAGTAACTAAACTCACCAAGGAGGCTTCAATGACGTCATTAGAGGTTATTATAAGAAACTATAACCACTGAAAAAAGTTAAAAAGTTTTGACGTACTTTTCATTTGAATCATAGTAATTAACTGCTGCCACTTGAGTTCAGCTACTGACAGTTAGAAATGAAAGAAATTTAGATCACGCAAGGCGAACAAGCCAAGGAAGCACAAAACAGACTAACATGTTTACAAAAATTGTTTCAAACTTCGTTCGAGAGCAACTAAAAACTTATCTCACATAAAAGGAACGCAAATTGCGTCAATAACATAAAAACGGCCAAGAAAAAATTTTGCATAAAAACAGAACCGGCAAACTGTCTAACAATGGCCACTTTAGCCAAGCTTGACGCACGGTTAGCAATCGTTGTAATTAACTTTGCTAACCGAATGTATTATAGCTTAATGACAGCTTTTTGGGTCTACCCGTTTCTTTGGATTCCGTTCTTTTGCCCATCATTGTATTCACTATAGGAAATTCAATGAGTAAAAAATTTAAAAAATCCATTCCGTTGAGACTGAGTGAGGTAAATCAGGACTCAAACGAGGAAGGAGTTAGGAAAAAAATTCACGCATCAAAACCACTCCCTTTCAACGTGACCAAAATCCTCGCTTCAAGTTGACTTCAAAAATCGTAAAAATGTGTGAACAGATCTTAAGAAAGCGCCCCAATACAATTCAAGTTCTTTGAGATGCAAAAAAATGACAGTGCCTAAATAATAAACGTAGAGCGGCTGACGGTGGCTATTAAAAACCATTATGTTTACAATATCTGCTTCAAACTTCGTTTCAGTGCAATTAAACAGAAATTTCCATACGGCAGGTCAAAAAATCTCAAAATCTGCTTTCAACACCAAAGTTTGACGGTCAATTGAGCTGAAAAATTACATAGTCTTAAAAACAACCGAAAATGCCGCTTTATTTCATTAAACTGTATTTATCTTGAAATCGAAAAAAATTATCTGAAAATCGAAAGAATCAAAACATAACCAGCAGATTGCCGGAAGAAAGCTGCAATACACCTCAAAATTTATTGGAATTGGGAAATAACAAAGAACGATAGTTATAAACCGTCCATATTTATTTTCTAGAATTCTAAGTGTTCGATGTGGAGCTTTGCTATACGACACCTGAAGGAAAACGCTCTAGGAACAGCGATAGGAGATCTTCAAAATTTAGATCTTGGAAACGAAAATCCAAGAAATCTAATCAAGAAGAATCAAAACTTACATTTGTGGGATCGTTGTGACACTATTATCTTCAAATAGATAAACGTTTTTAAAAGTTTATCTATAATTGGCATGCAGTCAATTTCTGCGTGCGGGCAATCAAGAATTTACCACCCAATTTACATATAAGCTGAATAAAAGAGAGTAGCAAATAACGTCAAGCACAAATACTCAACTGCAGAGCAGTAGAAATCATGGAAATTCAAGAAGTCGAATGGTCGCAAGAATCATAGATAATGAAATAAACAAAGATAGCTGTAAAAATTTCAGAAACGACTTGAACGAAGCTGCCGCACTAACTCTCACTTACAAAAAAAAGCCAGCAAATGAAATGAACACACTTCAATGGCACCATCTTTACAGCCCCCGTTCTCGACCTGTACGCCGGCCTGTATAAAATCAAAGCTTAAAAACTTCGTTTGAGAGCAACTAAATGAGTCGGTCCACACCAACAAAACGTTAAATATCATTTATTATGTAAGATCCACTGCTAGCGGATCGGTAAATCAATTTAAGCGATCTAAGTCATTATTTACCCAGTAAAAGTGATTGCAAAATACGCTTTTGTTTACAAAAGCAAGCTTAACACATACGTAACACTTGATTCAAAAAACTTAAACAAAATGACAATATGATATTAACTTTTGCGCCAAAAATGTGCTAAAAGCCACACCTTTGGATATGAGCCACACCTTATTTCAAGCCCTGTATGCGAAGCAAAGCAAACTGGAGAGCTTAAAATCTACGACAAACGAAGAGCGAAAGGAAAATAACTAGAAAACCAATAATTTGAAAAAAAAAACAATTTTCAAAACAAGCCTCCTTTCACAAAATCTACTAAATCTGACCTAGAAACTGTTTTTTAAGTTCCAGAACTGTATCTGATTCAGATCTAACGGAAAAAACTGCATCTGAATCAAATCTAAAATATCAGTCTCATGTATTTTAAGCATAATATCCACCTGTTTTTACCAAAAATTGGATTCATCACTAAATATACTCAGTTCGCTTTTCAGGGTCTTTTTAAACCTCATACATATACTCAACAGATTGAAACAAAGTGAACAATTCCTTAGAAAAGCAAACCGTTTTAAAACACGACGTGCATTTTAAAATTACTGACCTTCAGGATAGGTAAAAATCTGTCGGTATTCGATAATTAACATGCCCTCAGTAACCTGAACAAAAGAGTTGGAAAAAGTACCAAAATCTAAGGGAAATTAGAGAAAACTAAAAAAGCTAATAAATCCAACCAATATTGCTCCAATCAGTAAGTAAAATCATCACCCCATCCAGCGCTTGTCATCAAAAATAGCATAATGAAAACTTCAACATTCTATAAGCGAAAATTGATACAATAATAGAAAATGGAAGAACATTCTGTTAAAATCGTTCAGTTCTTCTCACATAATTGCTATATTTCTGAATTTGATACAGCCAAAATAGAAAACGAAAAGATACGTACCAAAAAAACATCCTAAAAACCATGAGTACCATCACAAGTTAAAAGTGTAGATTTCAAATCTCTAGGTCTACGATTTGACCTGTTTTTCAAGATCCATTGAAAACATAACCGAGTATCATAAATTGCTAGTGGTAGCTCGAATCTATTGCAGCGATTACATGGGGGGCTGAATTCATTAAGGGGGCTTCAAATGACGTCATTAAAGATTATTATATGCCACTATAACTAACAAAATTTAAAGAGAAAACATAGCCGGCATATTGCCGGAAAATAGCCGCTTGTGGCCTACCATGAATTGAAACAACTAAAGAAAAAAGGTTGACTGATCGACCACCAGCTTTTTAATTGACCACTAGACTTTTTGGGTTAGATTCGGACTGTCATTTTTATGAGACACGTTTGCTCTTAGGGCATATAAGTTTGGCACTACTTAGATGCACACCATTGACCTTTAATTAGTAAATGTTCATAAATTTGAAGTTCTATAAAAGAGTTCAGAAGTCACTTTTTTGTGAGGTAAGTCATTCAATTGACCTAAAAGCAGAAATGACGTCACGAACATAAATTTTAACTGCAAAGCAGTAGAAATCACTGAAATCATTGAAAAAGTCAATTCCAAGAAGTCAGGGTAAGACGAAACAAAAATCTGTTAGACGAAGTAAAAAAAACATAGCAGGACAAGTCCTGACGTACAATTCAAAGAATTTTCATGGACTAAACAGAAAACTAGACCAAGAACGGACTGTAAGTGGATTGGGAAAACCATTTAGAAAAAACCCTATCCCAAAAATTTAAAAAAAACTGTAAAAATCAAAGTGAAATTGCCGCATGTGAACAAAAAAACCACTAGCGAGAAAGCGAATTTTTGTTCAAACACCGTTTTCTCACTCTAATTTATATTTAGAGCGAAAAAATTTCACGCCGCAAAACCACTCGATTTTTCACTCCACTTCCTGTTTCGGCGTGACCAAAATCACTACTCCAATTTGACTCCAAAAATCATGAAAATGTGAACAGATCTTAAAAAAAAGACGGCGCCCCAATACAATTCAAATTCTTTGAATTTTAAAAATAGGAGCGCACTAATAGCCACCTGGAATTGCTGACGCGGCTATTAAACAGTTTACCAATTTTGACGCCCTTGTCATTTAACGTATAGTAGTCAACTGCCGCCACTTGAGTTCAGCTGCTGACACTTGCGAATGAGAGAAATATCAATCACATAAAACGAAATAGTCAAGGGCGCATAAGTCTCTCGAAAAGTCAGAAAAAACCAACGCGTTTACAATAATTGCTTCCAACTTCGTTCAAGAGCAACTAACAACTCATCTCAGACGAAGGGATGTCAAATCGTGCCTAAAACAAAGGCCAAAATCACAAAGCGTCCAACGCAAAAGGAAGTACTAATTTAGCGTACGAACTACGAGCATAATATTAATTTGCAATATTCAGGTGTGCGAGAGAAGGTCATGACATAACTAGGTGAAAAAATAATGCGGAACTCTATAATAGCGATCAATAACAGCGCTTTGGTTTCTTGTCACATTGAACTAAGACATAAGAGTTGTTTTTAAGAACAACTTCCAAGTCCATCAGGTCAGGAAATACCAATAGCCAATTACAGTACCGAAAGACTTGTTCTCGTTCACGCTGTGAAACAAATAGCTGCTCAAAATGTTAAATGCACATCGATTGATCAAAAACTTTTGACAATTTTAAGAGTATTTCGGATGTTGTTTCAGGGAAATTAAACTCTAACAGAACACATTGACAATCATTTTTCCGGCTTTAGGATGCTTTTACCCCATTTCAGACATGTAAGAAAATGAGCATTATTCAAATTGATTTCAGATTTCTGTATTTCGATTGTAAATAGAATGTTCTGCATCAATGCTCTTAAATTATATTCTATAACGCAGTTTCGACAATGAATAGACTTACTTGGTGCTAATTTTAACGTCGCACCGCCTAAAATGCTAACTGCCGGTTATAATTCAAAACGCCCTGATTTCAGTTCCTGGTGCGCTTTACACAGCGTACACAAAATGAGCTTGTTCAATAATGGTAGTTTACCACACAATGATACACCACAATGACAAACATTGACATACTGTGAAAACTGACACATGTACAACCTGGGACTGTAATCAGCCATTTCCAAGCTAAAAAGGAACAACGGTTTATTCAACAGTTAAACTGCCAAAAAAACATTGACTCAAACTAGCTCAGTATGATCATGAAAAAAAACTACGAAAACATGAAATCAGAAAAAACTCAAACGACCGGCGAGCGGTTGGCTTCGTCAGTAGCTAGCCACGGCTTAGTGAAGCTAGCTTTAGAGCGGGCGTGAGATGCACCGGGGCGCGGGTGTGATGGAGATTGGGGGCAACGGTGGGAGGGGGTCTTTGACTGCACGAGGCCCTTACGGCTTAAACGACGTGCAGGGGTGGGGATTGGGGGGGTGAAGAAGAGAGGGGGATTGATGTGTGTGTTTGTGTATGTGGGGGGGGGGGGGCTCAACCTCTAAAACTGCTGCCCTTCACACCATAATTATAATCTTCAAAACAGTTTCTGTGAATCGCATACTTGGAGACTAGTGAGCAGAAAGACTCTAAGAGAACTTAATGCTCGCAGGGCGCTACCTGTTTATCCCGTTTTTGAGGACGAAAAGTCAAATGGGTCAGACGAAACATCGGTCAAGAGAAAAATCGCATTAAAAACGACCGACAGGACTAAAATAATTGCCAAAAACTTCGTTTGAGGGCAATTAAAAATTTTGCTAATCACAGTTTGACACCGATTACTTATTTTCACCAAAAATATAAAAACGTCAGTTTCCTAACCTGACATGGCTTTGTCTTAGCAGCTTCGGTGAATGGTCCCCTTGAAGACTAGTAGGGCTCTAACAGCTGCTCAGTGGCTGAATGCCCTCCCAGCTTTACCTGTTTATCCTGTTATTGAGGAAGAAAAGTTAAATGGTTCAAACTCAAAACCCTAAGAACCGCCCTTGACACAATGAGGATACATCTCCAAAACAGTTTCTGTGAATCGCATACTTGGAGACTAGTGAGCTGAAAGGCTCTAGAAGAACTTGATGCCCACTGGGCGCTACCTGTTATCCCGTTTTTGAAGACGGAAAGTCCAATGGGTCAAAGGAAAAATCGGTCAAGGAAACAATCACATCAAAAGACCACAGGACTAAAATAATTGTTAAAAAATTTTTTTAGAGCAATTAAGTTTAATATGGCAAGAACATGGTTTTCGTGTATTCACTATATAACTTACTAATGGAACAAAATTACGCCCATGGAAGATGAGGGTACCAATAAAATTAAGCCTATGAGGGTACCAGTGTTAGGGTCTAAAGTTAAAGTAAAGAGAAAGAGAGAGTAAAGTGATAGAGAATGAGAGAGCTAATTTATCCTCGCTAGCAAAGTATAAATTCAGAATAACTTAATTCAAAACATTTAATTAAATTATATTAAAAATATTAAATCAAAACAACAAAATTTTCAATAGAATATCACAATCAGCAAAGTTTCAATAGAATATCACAACACGCAACGAGGTCATTCGACCTACTTCACAGCGTGCCCAGAAAGATACAACATAGACGATTAACTTAATTTAAAAAATTGAACTTAAGAGAATTTCAAAAAAATCTTGAATTAAAACAAAGGTGTAAAATTGGATTCATCTCAGTTTTCGAAGAAGTGAAGAATATCCTTACAAAATGTTATCAGGTATAGAATCCTTGATAACCATTTCCACGAGAACCATTTCCACACACTACCTCCGAGTCTGTTTTTAGAAAGCTTCGTAAGGTCCCATCTACACGATTGAGACCTTTCTTTTGGCAAATGAAAGCAAAACTTTAGTTGAGACGCTGAAAAAATTGCTGTATGAGAACCTGCTGCAAATAAAATCAATACACCTCTCTATAAACTTAACGAAGAACAAGATTCTACAACTCCATGTTAGGACTGAAAAAATGCGTAAAACAGATTAGGATATACATTAATAGCCTCTTTGCCTTTAAAACGCTCACAATTCCAAACCAAGGGATCAAAATTTCTCGTTTCTATTTAAATTAAATTTTGCAAAAACCGTTATCTGGTTGATTAATTTGTCACTTTCATTGATGCCATGATTCTCATCACACCCTAAGTTTCCGAACTTTATAAACAATAATTAAACTAATTTTCTGGAAGTTTTGTATGAAATAATCCTGTTTGCGTCTGGAGATACTTCCAAATTGGACTTCAATTTTAGTACTTTTTTAAATCTTTGTATCGAAATTTGTTTATTCGACATTACGTATATTTGCATACAAGCTCGAAATTTCTTCACATGTGGTCTGAATAAAATGTTTTCGCTGTCATGGCCACTTGTTTGAAATAATTTTTTTCAAAAATGGGAAAAAGGTGAAGTTTTTTAAGAACAGGTGAAAGACCTACTGAGTGTCCAAAAACGGTTACGAACTGATGCAAACATAACCGACCAAAGTCAGACAAATTGATCTGAGTGACCGGCTTTGTTGCCGCTGGCTGACATGGATGGCTACGACACGACATGGTAACAGAAAATTGAGGTGTGCAGAAAAGGGTAAGTGGCTGCAAGGCAAGTGGCAGAAAGGAGAAACTCCATAGCTTACGATTGCTTTTATTGGTATCAAACTTCACTTCGGAATGACAGCAATTAAGATCACACAAAATTAAAAAGTCAAGCGTAAAAAATGTCCTTTGAAAGGGAAGAATGTTCTAGAACAAAAGCGCAAAAACGGTCCTAAAAAATGTCACTTGAAAAGGATGAGTGTTCTAGAACAAAAGCGCAAAAACGGTCGTAAAAATGTCAGTTGAAAAGGATGAGTGTTCTAGAACAAAAGCGCAAAAACGGTCGTAAAAAACGTCAGTTGAAAGGCAAGAATGTTCTAGAACAAAAGCGCAAAACCGGTGAAGCAAAAATTTTGCATGAAGAAAGACGAACACGTTAAAATAAAAATAGCAAAACACTAACCAGGACTGAAGACACCATCGCGAACTGTCGAAATTTCTGCATCCGAGTCACATCTTAGTGCCACTCCCAGATGACGGTGAATGTCCATACCAGAGGACCACTTGGCAGAAATGCAGTCATGCTTAATGTCAAATATATCGTTGGTTTCCAGGGTCCTGTGACTCTCCTGTTTCCGTTTCTTAATCATTCCTCGAACCATCGAACCAACCTCCTTAATATCTGAAGTCCTCTTGAAGCAAACCGTGGCAGCGAAAAGCAAGGCTGCGCCGAATATCAAAAGCGCTGTCACCGCGATAATAAGATAGATTGAGAGAGAAGGCTCTTCAGGAGTTTTGGTAATTCGGCTTTCCGATACACACGATTCGGAAACTTCGCCGGAAAAATTCTCAAAGCCTTCTAAATCAACTGTCGGGTTCGGGTATAACAGAGGCTCGAAGCAATTTCCTTTTTCAGAGATACCACGTTCGGGCATAGAGCAAACTGTCAACCCCAAACTTCGATTGAGCCAAACACGAGGTCTAACCTCGCCCATAATTTGAAACATTTCAGTCAACGGAACATTCACCTAAGTGGAGAAAATAAGTCCCAACAGTTATGATATTAAAAACCTAGACACGATAGAAAAATTTTGCAAACAAGGTAGCAAAAACTCCAATTCTAATGATTAAAAAATAACTCACGTATATACGCGAATTTTTGAACCCTTAGTATTTCTTCCTTGATATTTTTCCGGTATTCAGCTCTCAAATTAAAACTAAACGACCAAACCTACTCATTGATATTTTGAGGGAGCGGACAAACGGTCGGCCCACTGGATGAATTCGGATAACTTCGGAATCATAAAAATCGAATACGTAGATATTGGTTCAAAAAATCTACATACAATGGGGGTGATCAAGTCGACTTTGTAAAATTTTAAGCAATAAAGAAAAATGAGGCCAAACCGAGTGCGCCAAAATATAATAAATTTTCAAAACGAATGAAAGCGTATCATTACGGTAACATATATGAGTTGACACAGAACGGGCAGCTGTCGGGCTTATCCTAAGTAGAAACTATATTACAACAACATAAGTAGAAACTACAAATGCATTTTTGCTATTTTTCCTCGGAAGTGTTGATACTAATGTTGAACCAGTTTAAGTTTAAAAGTTTTTCAAATAACTGTTTTTGCATTTTCACCTCGGAAAGATAAAAAATAATATTTGAACCGTGCGCACTTCAGATAATATTTTCGCAAACACAACCGAAACACGAAATTTTTTTTATTAACTGTCGAAAGAAACTCATTTTCACAAAATATTCGACGTTTTTGAAAAGGATGGTAAAAAATCATTTTTTATGTTCTAAATTGCTTTGCTAAGATGCCACCAATAAGAGCAGTGATTTGATGTAATATTTAGTGAATACATTTATAATATCAAAAAGTTCCCCATTGTTCATTTTATAATATTTTTTTGAATAACTGACCACGAAACGCTTTGTCAGGAAGTTGCTCAAATACTAGAAAACTCGACCAACTTTTACTACCTTAATTTTGTTTCTATTCCACTAGTCCATGGTTCAATCAGAAAATTGTCTTCCTAGCCTTATGATTGCTGTTATTGCAAAATTTCAAATTTTAAAACATAAACCGACAAATGTCGGAAGAATTGCTCTTGAACGATAGGCGAGGCAATTTAATTCATGGTCTTTAGTATAGATCAATTTTTCTTTATGGGTGCAAAAACTTTGCCCCCACCGGGATTCGAACCACTGACCTCTCGCTCCATGCCCACCCGCACTAACCTCTGCGCTACTAGTTACTTAGTTTTGCTATGCTGCAACCGATATTATATTAGCAACTTCGTATAACTAGAGATCACTCAAAAATGATGAACAAAAGCGTGAAAAAGTCACTTGAGAAGTCAAAGAATGTTTTAGAAGAAAAGCGCAAAATTGTCAATCGAAAAATTTGCATAAAAAAAGACACTCACGTTTACAATAATTGCTATGAACTGCGTTCAAGAGCAATTGAACAGCATTTTTATGGTGACGATTAATTGGAATTAGCAGTGTTGGTAGCGGGTTCCCTTTCAAAATGACGCAATAATTTTTCGGAGGAAAAAATCGTTTTTCATGTTTTTGCGCCAGACGAGTGAGGTGACTAACTTTCTGATCCGAAAACCGTGTTTTCCAAATACTTTTAATCAAAAAGAATTTTAGTCCTTGACTTTTACGAAGATTTTTTTCAAAAAACAACTTGTGTGCGATCTGAAGAGTAATACCAAGAGGGAAACGTTGGAAATTTGATCGATATTATTTTGCTTCTTATCCTTAATCATACGACATGACCAAAAAAACTCCGGCCATCCTTTATAAATGAGCGAATTTAATATTTTTAATGACCGAAAAAAAAACGCGATCATATCGCCAATAAAAACTTCACTTCAGATTGTTTCGTGGCCCTCAAAAAAGTCTATGATTAAAATTAAACCAAGTTTCCGGTTCTGATTAATCAGGGATGAAAATTTCCTTTGATTCAACATTGATGCAAAATTCTCTGGCAGTTTACACACGCAAAAAACAACTTCTATGTTTAAATAAGTACACACTGCAGACTGCCAGGAAACAGCCGCCATTGATTCGCAAACCCGATTAAGATTGAAAGAACGGAAAAAACGGCAACTTGATTTTTGTAATTATTTCGGTGTAATTTTGTAATTGGACATACTGCAGCTTCTTAAGACAGGGCCATTATAAATACCAAAAAGCATGAAGTGGCGGGCATATAAAATCGGGCTTTATGGGTTCATTGCCTTCGTTTCGTTTTCGATACTGATCTCTTGATTCCAGATTATTCTACTGAGCAAAAGCACCTTGAGCAGAAAGAGAACAGTGAAACTAGCTGAGAGAAGATTAACACATTCCACGCAAAACGTTGAACAACTAAACAACATAATCCGCTAAACGCAGTCGGGGGGGAGCCTAAATGTGATTAAGAAGTTCAATTGTGGGCTTCAAATAACTACATTAGAGGTTAACATACACTATTAAGAAAAAAAATGGCAGCAGTTTCGGCGCACTTTTCATTTGACTTTTAGTATTATATTGCCGCCAATTGAATTCAGCTGCTTGAAATTATGATTGGGAGAGAAATTTAGATCACGCGAAACGCAAAAATTCAAGGGCTTAAAAGTCACTCGAAAAGTCAAAATTGTCAAGCAAAAATTTTGCATAAAAAAGACACACGTTTACAATAATTGCTATGAACTTCGTTCAAGCGCAATTAAACAACACGGGCACAAGAATTCCGGAAAACGACTCAAAGATCTCGACTTTCAAAAAAAACTAGCATTTGACAAAACTATCATCTAAAAAACCAACTGACAAAAACTAGAAAAGGCGATCTGAGTTCAAGTAACAAATAGCCAAAAATTTAAAAGTAAAAAGATAAGATTTTAAATAAAATTAGAGATCATACAACAACGGTAGCTTTTCTGGCGTGCGATTGTAAAATATTAATTGAGTACACCATAATGTGGAAGCATTATTAGATGCTAAAACTTTTCCAGTACTGAGGACATTAAGAAAAAACGCAAAAAAAACTAAACAATTTCCTTTCAAACATCCTCAAAATTTTCAAAATCCTCACAACACTTTTCATCCTTCTCACGTTTTAATCAAAAGGCCGAAGTTCAAAAAACCGCTTTAAGAAGCCGCACGTAAACAAAAAAGTTTTGATCGCACAGACAGAACTTATTTACTCCCAAATTTTTCTGTTTTTGTCTTGAAAACAGAGTTATGAACAAAATGAGCACTCTTTCAGTTGTCGCCAATTTTGTTCAACACGCAAATCAATCCAAATTTGGAAACTTACTTTGTATTCTTAATGCTTAAACAAAAGTAAAAAAAACATTAAAATTTTCCAAAAGGTTTGAAATATGAAATCATCACTAAAAATTAAAAATTATTTATGTGAACGTCCTCATAATCCGTCATAAACAATGTCATAAGTTACAAAATAATAATCACTCAGGCCACAAAAAAAACAATTGATTAATCTCTTAACATGAGTCCATAATCAAGAGAATTCCCATTTAAAAGCAAATGATAAAATTGAAAAGAACGCAGAATAGGTCAAGAGAACCGTTTTGGAGGTTCTCCATTAATCGTAGTTTTAACTTAACAATATCGACGGTGGACAAAAACTGTGTTACGGTCCGGTTTACGACTACAGGATCAACAGTTTTCAGCTAGTAAACTGACAAAAGCGAAAGCCTTTAAAGAAACCTTTTGCCCAATTTTCGAGAATTATATTATTGGTGTACAGAAACAAAACAGGCGAGAGAGAGAGAGAGACTTAATTCTCAAAAAGAGAAAAGCTTTTCTCAAGGCTTTTAAAAAAATTTCCTTTCATTTAATTAACAATTTTAAAGTTTTACCAGCAACTTTCTGTTAAAAGCAACAGACCGGTATATTTTAAGTCTGAGAAAAACAAATGCAAAAACTTTACCAACAAGAAAAACACAAATTGGCAAAAGCTTTCTAGAAATTTTTGGTGAATTCCAAACCAAAACTGACTATCTAAAAATTTTCTATCAAAAGCAATATTGGCCATCTTCCTAAAGCTATCATTTGCAAT
Source organism: Convolutriloba macropyga (assembly GCF_964194025.1). Classification (NCBI taxonomy): domain Eukaryota; kingdom Metazoa; phylum Xenacoelomorpha; order Acoela; family Convolutidae; genus Convolutriloba; species Convolutriloba macropyga. The sequence goes on from NC_134475.1 coordinate 63,878,416, forward strand.
CCAAAATGTTAAATTGATTGAGAACTGTAACGGACCTGAAAAAAATCAATTTGTCAAAAATGCACGCAGCTACTAAAACTAATTCAGCTTATAGGTATGAGGAGGATGGAGCAGTAATTCAGAAGTTACCTTAAAGTTTTAAACCCTCTTTATTGTTGTTTAAACTATTAAACCCTATTTATTGTTGTTAAGAGGGTTTACAACAACGATTACACGGATGTAATCTTGAAATGCAGTTCCGGAAGAATGAAGACTATGCCTTTCAGTCTCAAAAATTTCATCATAAAATTTAATAGTCTCCTTTGATATTTCTTAAAATACGCTGAAGAAAACGGGGATCTATTCTGTCCCCCCCCCCCCCCCCCCCAGCTTAGTGGGCATAAATCTTTTATGACCCCCAGGCGCAGGTGCTAATTATTTCTTACATAGTAACGTGCTATATAACATCATACAATTTGAAACTGGGGGTCATAAAAAACACTGGGGGGGGGGGGGACAGAATAGATCCAAAAACCGTTGTTCAATCAAAAAAAACTATTATGAAAGATGAAAAATATTCTTTACCCGAGTAGCAGACTCGAGCAACATCGCCCTTTGAAGAATTAATTTACATGGTAGTAATTCAAATTTAAAAATCTAACCTTTATTGGTTTGTCGTTAGCACCTAAATTGTCAAAGTTGACGTAAAGTCTGTATCTTAGCTTGTTAGATCTTCGGCCTGTAATTCTATCTTCCTCCATGTTAATTTGAATAAAGTATCCAGTCAACCATTGAGGCTCATCAGGCTGAGTTATTACAAACGCAATTCCGTCCACATTTTCTTCATTCGTCGACACATTAAAACTGTTTGTGTAGCGAAAAGCCTCCACTAAGTGAGGTTCCATTGGAATCGCATGATTCTTGTCCCGGTCTCTGAGATGATTTCTTCTCTCCAAAGAACATTGCACGCATCCATAATTTAGGCTTTTAAAGTCACAATACGATGAATTCCATTGCACAGAGAAGCACGGATGGACAAAGGCAATTACAAAACAACAGATCACACAGAAGCGCATATTCGCTTTACACTGGCGTTCAATATTCTAAAACGCCTCAATTATATCTGAAAAGACATTAAAGTAGCAGAGAAGAAAGATCTCTGTGATAAATGCCCCGATTTTTCAAGAAAATTAGTTTGGAATAGTAAAGGAGTTGAATGTGAATAATGTGGAAATTGGTTTCATGCAAAGTGCCAGAAAATAAGCAATGAAGAAAACAAAATAAAGGGGGATGTTGTATGGTTATGTAATCACTGCAACAAAGTACTCATGACAGAACTCAAGTTAGAGGTTTTTTGCGCGATATGTTGACGATATTGTATGTACTACGAAAGCAACCAGCGGATAATTGCTCAAAAAAGTTAACGCATTGCATAAAAATCTTAAGTAATAATCTCAGTTTACATTTGAAAATGTAGATGCAAGCGACGAACTGGCTTTTCTTGACATCAATATGTGGTACCAAAGGAAAATAAAAATTCATGCAAATGGTACCGCAAGCCTACCGATGCCTCTACAATTCTAAGCTTTCGTAGTTGAGTCACATTGCCACATAAAAATTTTTAGTACACGGCATTGTGTATAGGATTTGCCGTTGCATGAGTAATTGGAAAGTTTTGACGAGGCACATTAAACAAACCAGGAATTAAATAGTTCAGGATTCAGTACGCTGAAAGTTGGATCGCAAAAATTTTAAACAAAACTCGTTGTAGGAAAACTAAGCCTCAATTACTGAGAAAAAACATATACCATTGCAGAAAAATAGACGAGACGCAATCCTCTTTTATAACGCAACACATACCCAATTTAAGAGTGCGATTGAAACAAAAACAAGAAAAGATATCTCGGTTAAATTTTATTCTTACGAATAAGAAAATGATAACCTCCTTGCCTTCGCTTGAGTCGAGTTTCGATAAAAATCAAAAATCTCAAGGGTTCATGAAAATAATTGTAGATGTGAATCCACCTATGTCGGTCAAACTTGCAGTCACGTTACAACGAGGGTGACCGAGCACAAGAAACTTGATTCCCCGGTCGAGCAGCACGTTAGCAACTGCTGTCGTTTTTCGATGGCTTTTAATTGCCATAGCATTGATCAGTGCAGAGACACGGAATAATTGATCACCTAGGAGGCATTGCAGATAAAATTCGAGTTCAACACGTTCACCAATTCAGAGAACTCAAAAACTCTAACCTATATTGTAACCTTTACGTAAATAACAATAAATTTTGAACAACTCAATAACCGGGTTTTATGTGAACCCGTGGATTACTTTATCCTAAATCCTTTGTTATTATTATTATTATTGTAGATATGGTTTCATTTTGGTTGAAAACACTCATTGAGTAAACTGGTCGGGTCTTTCCCATTATACCCCCCCATGAAATTATAGCCCCCATTATGGTATAATTACCATGATTGGGGGGCTATAGGTTATATGACCACTAAGCTGGGGGGGGGGGCTATGATGGGAGAGACCCAACTGGTCACCTAACAATACTAGTTATGGCGCAAACGTTCATTTTTAAATTTGGTAACAGACTATTTGGTTTTTAACTTCTTTTAGGATTGTAGCAGAGACCTCGCTGCAGTATAATTATCAAGAAACAGTCGGAACTAGCCTGTCAGCGTCGAAAACTATTCATAGGTTGAAAGAGAGAACGAGACAAAAAAGAATTCATATTTTGACATGATTACATACATCAGGAAAATGCTTCGCGCTCTTGCGTAGCTTCAAACTTTATCTCCGTGAGACAAGATCAAAACACTGGCGCGCCGTTGCCTAAAACTTCATTCAAGCCATAGTAGAAGGTGCTTGTTTTTTTTTTAACTCATATTACCCTACAGAAGATTTCAAATTCCAAATTAAAATCATCTTGTACATCATTTCCTATTGCTACAGAAACTGTTTTTGGTGCATTACTTACTAGCAGAATTCATACATACATGTAGAATAGACTCGCTCCCGCCAAATATACCCACTGCCCCACAAAAAGAGGGGCCTTTTCTTAATTGACGTTTATTGAAATTCAGAAATTTGAATACCTGCTATCATATTCTGCCATGTATGCAGAAATAATTGGACTCTATTTTAACAACTGACGTCTGGGCAAAAATCAGCCCAGCAGCAAACCCGCTGCGAATCCCCAACAACAACAATATTAAAAGTTTAGTTGACAGGAAACTTAGAGCTACAGAAAAAAGATATTCAAACGAATTCTTCAAAACGCTTGAAACATAAATGGAAGTTGACTCTCAAAAACTTTGGTAGAGATACCACAGTGCCAGTATTATAGCAATTATGGAAAGAAACAATAATTTAATAAAGTATTTATTGTAATTATTATTTTCAAAATGCAGAGCGGCTTTCGAGCATCGAACGGATCAAAACAAAACTACAATCACCTTAATTCCCATCATTTGGCAAAAAGATATTCTCCCTTATCCGTAACACCATTTGTTCTCTATCGGTTACTAGAGTTCGTTGACAAAACACTTTTTTGTATACCAAACCAGTTGGTTTTCAAAATAAGATCTGTGCAGACAATATACATTTTTCCAATGAAAAAGTAATGGGATAATGCCCACTACCGCTCAATTTTCAATTTAAGTGAAAAATGAGAACATGGAATGTAAGAAAAAGTTTTTTTCTAAAGAAGAGTCAAGATGGCCACAGAAAAAAATAAAAATTGACAGACATTCTAGGTCCAATAAATTGGAAATTTTTGCAAAAAGCCATGTTTTCTCGGCTTTTTGATAGCAAAATAATATATTTTTTTTCTAATCGAGCGCATAGCTTCAACCTTAAATTTTGAGGAACAATTTCATTTGTTAATCTACAGGCAAAATTTGTTGAGTTATTGACGGAGCGCAATTGGACGCTTCTTTGGCCATTCTGCATTTAAAACTGAAACGTAAAAGTCCCATAAAAAACGTTTTGGATTTTTTTATTTGTCCTTGTTTTACTATTTTCTGAAGTTTCTGGCAGTATAAAAAACAGCCGCAGACATTCCTATCACGGATCAAAATATTGATTCAGTAATTGAAGTTGACCTCATCGAGTCCGTCTGGACCTCATGATGTTCGAGATCAGGTCAAATAGTAAAAAAGACCGTATGACCCTAAAATTATGCATGCCGCAAAAAACATTGTAAATTAAGGCAAAATTTGTGGTCCAGATAGTTCAAAAACCCGAGAAAAACGGTCTTTGAAAACGCTCTGTCGAAATTGGGCATGCTTTAGAATAGCTTTTGGCCAATTAATCATATTTTTCTTCATTTTCCGATTTTTTTTTTGTCTTTTTAGTTTACTGGATCCCCAAAATCAAGTTCTGGGGAAAGGGGCAGCAGGTCTTTTTATTTTTTTGAAAAATTGGACACATTCCTTGAAGTTGGAAAAAACGCAACCAATATGGAAAAAAGTCAGGAAAGAAGAAAACATTGGCCATTTTGTTTAAGCTTAAACCAGCGCAAAAAAACAAGATTTCATTAATTTACGTAATTAAGGAGAGATCCCCGTATTTCGTTGACCAATTGAAGACGAGAAGTTTAAAAAAAAACATTTGACCTACAGTGACAATTTTCCGGAATTATATTAAAATTCAATGTAGTGTGAAGACTTCAGCAAAAGTTTGTTTTGGTCTTTCATCTTAGTTACTAAGGCCCAGAAACGTTTCTGATAAAACATCTTAGTCTTTTTGTTCTCATCAATTTGACAAAACTCAAATTATTTGGCTTCATGAAATTTTCTGCGAAAAATGGTGATTGGGCAGAGAAATGGTCATTGTAGTCAAACTGCACTTTCATGTTGTATGGGGCTTTTAATTGCTTCAAGGCGAGCCTTTATAGTTTCAAAAATGATCATATTTTTTAAGTCCGAATATTGGTAAAATTATACATCTGTTTGGAAAGGTGAGTAGATATCTGGGTTAATATAAAAGCGTTACTACTTTTTGATATTTATAGAGTAAAAGGTCAGACTTTTTCAGCCACTTCTTCTGTGGAAGCCAGCTGCTTTTTTCATTCAACAATTCTCCTAACGCTATGGATCACATAGATTAAGAGCAAATTAAAAAAAATTTGCTGTCTAATGTGCATTTCCAATATTTTTTTAAATTTTCGAAATTGGGGATATATATTTGACTCTCATTTGGCCAATTCAATTTTTTCTAATTTTCAACAACACTAAACTACAATCGATACTTGTTTAAATCCTCGATTTTGTTAATTTACACCGCTTCTAGTTGGCTGGGGTCAAAATAGTCAAAATATTAAGAAACGTTATCGAGAAATTAATTTCAGATATATGGTACAATAAAGAAAACGCAACAAAAAACATTTTTTGTAACGATTTTGAGCTAAATATTCTTTTTAAAGAGCAAAACTGAGCACTTTAAGTCGAAGCATGCCTGACATTTGAAAAAAAGGTTGACATTTTTTGCGTTTTTCATGAGATAGCACTCATATTCGGTTCAAAAAAGCTGATGATGTTTTTTTTCACCGTTTTAAAAAAGTATCTCACCGGTTTCATGTTGCCCTCAGTTTCATATTTCTTCAAACTGGACCTCAAAGCATTGAGAAGACCCTCAAACGCAGTTTTTGAACAAAAGTGAAGAATCTTTTCCACTAAAAAACGGAAACTGGGCAGGAAAACGCAGTTTGTGGTCAAATCAGGTCTTTTGTTTGTTTAGTCGAAAAAAATTTGACCCAAAACAACTCTAAAAAAATTCAAAAGACATCCACTTTTTAATTTTAACAGATTGACGACCTCTTATTTGTTGTCAAATGATAAAAACTTTAATTGATTACATGAAAATTAAGTTGAAAACCTTTTAATATACTTGCAGCAAAAAAGTGGTTTCTTAGTGAATCTTTATGTCAAATCTTGTTGCAATTTTTCTAGTTCAATAAATATCTGAACATACCCAGTAGGTAGTTTACGAGTGCTTTTCAGCGTTTCAATAATTTGTTGACTAAAATACGTTTCAAATTCTTTTTCTAAAAAACATTTTAATTTCAAAAACTTGGCTATGTAATAAATCTTTTTAGAACTGCAAGTAGATTTCTGGGCTAACATAAAAGTGTTGAAATTATTTTTGAGACTTGTACAGCAAATGTCTGATTTTTTAGTCAGTTTCTTTGGTGCAATCCAGCTGCTTTTCAGTTCATTTTAATAATTGTCCTAAAGCTATGGATTACTTTCAGGGCAGAGTGACAAAGTTTCAAAATTTTTTAACAACGTTTCGAATAATATTTGTGAATTTTAGAAATTGATCATGTGTATTTGACCCTCATTTGGCCACATTTTTCTCTAGTTTTCGACATCACTGAACTACAATCAAATCATTTTAAACTCTTGGTTTATGTTAAATCACGTCGTTTACTTGAGACAATTAAAAGCAACCAGCAAAAAATCACTCTCTGCAAAAATTTAGAGCCAAATTATAAAACCAATTGACTCAATGAAAAGACAAAAACATTTTTAATCAAAATATTTCAAATATACAAAATAAATCTTCTTCTGCATTCCTTATGATTTGTCAGTCATATTTGTCTCCAAATTGATGATTTCTTGTTACTGTTTTGAACATTTTTGGACCTTTTTTCTGTCAGTAGGTTTCTAAAATATTGAAAGTGGAGCTCAAAGCTTTGAAATGAACCAGGGAAGGAGCTTTTGATCAAATAAAAACCATCAAACTTTCATTTTCGCCAAAAAATGGAAACTGGGCAAGATAAAGTAAATTGAAATCAAAAAAAGTCCTTTTGGATGGTCTTTAAAAAAACTTGAGCGTTATCAACGCTATGAATTTAGAGTGTTCTAAAAAGCTCCCGATTTGATAAAATTCTGACTAGAGTTGTGAACTTGTCACATATAAAGTCTCTCAGGACAGAAATTCCGCTTTTCAAATTGAAAAAATCAAATTTTTTGCCTCTGACGTAAAAAATTGTATTAATTAGAAAAAAACTGTTGTTTTTTTCACCAGCATAAACTCAGAATTGCAAATGCAATTATGTTATGCCTAACTGGATTAATAGTTGTCAACTAAAAGTGATCTAGACCTGTTAGAAACGAAATAAGTGTAAGAAAAAACAAACGAAGAACAAACTTTGGTGCCACGACTTAGTCCTCAGACGCTGGAAAACTGCACTAAAGGACAATCGGTTTTCGTTTGTTTGCAGTAGGGCCAAGTTATTCTCGGTGCTTCTGCGTCAAGCTCAAAATGGTTACCTAAAACCCATCAACTAAAAAAATGTTGATTGCGGACTCAACCCATTATCACCACCATACCCTAAGAATAGTCAAAAAGCTCCCCATTTGACATATTTTTGACTACGATTGTAAACTTGTCACATATAAAACTTCCAAGTTACAAAACTGAACTTTTAAAAATGAAAAAAAAAATCTTTGTTTCTGACAGAAAAAATTTGTATTAAAATTGTTTTTTTTTGCAAAATACACATGCTCTTTTTTCTTCTATTTAAATCATAGTGTAATTGCATTATTTAATGCCTAATGTTGTCAGGTTGTGCAATTCAAACTCATCTAAACTTGATAGAAACCTACATAAGCTTAAGAAAAGAAAGACAAAGAACAAATCTTAGTGCCTTGACTAAGTCCTCATTCACCAAAAAATAGCAGCAAAACTACGATCGTAATCGCTCGTTTGCAGAAAGGCCAAAAAAGGGCCAACTTGTGCCAGAAGGAGCTTATGCCTTGGGTTCAAAGTGGCCCCTAAAGCCGACCCTAAAATCTCTAAGGTACAAAAACGCACTTTTAAATGTAAAAATTAAATCTTTGGTTCTGACAGAAACAAAATTTATTAAAATTGTGCGTTTTGACGAAGAGCACATGCTTTTTATCATCTAAACTACCTCAATAGTGTTTTTGCATTATTCAGAGACTAGTTGAATACGTGATGGCTAATTCAACTTGATCTACACTTGTTAGAGAGCGACATAGGTGGAAGAAAAGAACAAACGAAGAACAATTTTTGATGCCTAGACAATTCCTCAGTCGCCAAAAAACTACACCAAAATGATGATCGTAATCGCTAGTTTGAGGTTGGGCCAAGAAAATAGGGGGACACCTTGAGCCCGAGGTTTGTGCCTCAAGCTCAAAATGGTTATCTAAACCCCATCCACTAAAAAAAAGTTTAGTGGGGACTAAACCCATTATCACAACCATTTTCTAAAAATAGTCAAACCGCTCCCCATTTGACATATTTTTTACTACAATTGTGAACTTGTCACATATAATATCTCGATGATACAAAACTGCACATTTGAAATTGGAAAAAAATTAAAATCTTTGTTTCTGACAGAAAAAAATTGTATTAAAATTGAGTTTTTTTAAACAAAAAACACATGATCTTTTTTCATCTAATTACCTCTTTAGTGTGATTGCATTATTTAATGCCTCACTGAATCAACCATGGGTAATTTAAACTGATCTACACCTTTTAGAAAGCGACATACGTGTAAAAAAAGAACAAATGAAGAACAATTTTTAGTGACATGACTAAGTCCTCAATCGCCAAAAAACAGCAGCAAAATTACTATCGTAATCGCTTTTTTGCAGTAAGGCAAAAATAAGGGGCCAACTTTTGCCAGAAGGAGAAGGCAAAATTACTATCGTAATCGCTTGTTTGCAGTAGGGCAAAAATAAGGGGCCAACTTTTGCCAGAAGGAGAAGGCCAACTATACCTCATCCACTAACAAAAACATTTTGAGTCTTTATTAAAACAGAGTGCGGACTAAACGCATTATCACCACCATACCCCAGAAATAGTCAAACTGCTCCCCATTTGATATGATTATGACTACAACTCTAATTTGAAAAAAATAAGATCTCTCAGGAAAGAAAATGCGCTTTTGAAATTGAAAAACAAACCTTTGTTTCTGACAAAAAATGGTTTTTAAATTTTGTTTTTCTATTTGGCCATTCTGCATGTAAAACTGAAATGTAAAAGTCTTATAAAAAATGTTTTGGATTTTTTATTTGTCCTTGTTTTACTATTTTCTGAAGTTTCTGGCAGTATAAAAAACAGCCGCAGACATTCCTATCACGGATCAAAATATTGATTCAGTAATTGAAGTTGACCTCATCGAGTCCGTCTGGAAGACATGATGTTCGAGATCAGTTCAAATAGTAAAAAAGACCGTATGACCCTAAAATTATGCATGCCGCAAAAAACATTGTAAATTAAGGCAAAATTTGTGGTCCAGATAGTTCAAAAAACCGAGAAAAACGGTCTTTGAAAACGCTCTGTCGAAATTGGGCATGTGTTGGAATAGCTTTTGGCCAATTAATCATATTTTTCTTCATTTTCCGATTCTTTTTTTTTTGTTTTTTTTAGTTTACTGGATCCCCAAAATCAAGTTCTGGGGAAAGGGGCAGCAGGTCTTTCTTTGAAAAATTGGACACTTTCCGTGAAGTCGGAAAAAAACGCAACCAATATGGAAAAAAGTCAGGAAAGAAGAAAACATTGGCCATTTTAATTAAGCTTAAGCCAGCGCTAAAAAAACAAGATTTCATTAATTTACTTAATTAGGGAGAGATCCCCGTATTTTGTTGACCAATTAAAGACGAGAAGGTTAAAAAAACATTTGACCTACAGTGACAATTTTTCGGAATTATGCTAAAATTCAATGTCGTGTGAAGACTTCAGCAAAAGTTTGTTGGTCTTTCAGCTTGGTTACTAAGGCCCAGAAACGTTTCTGATAAAACATCTTTGTATTTTGTTCGTATCAATTTGACAAAACTCAAATTATTTCTCCGAAAAATGTAGATTGGGCAGAGAAATGGTCATTGTAGTCAAATTGCGCTTTCATGTTGTAGGTGGCTTTTAATTGCTTCAAGGCGAGCCTTAATAGTTTCAAAACAGATCAAATTTTTTGAGTCCAATAATTGGTAATTTTATACATCTGTTTGGAAAGGTAAGTAGATTTTTGGGTTAATGTAAAAGCGTTGAAACACTTTTTGATATTTATAGAGTAAGAGGTCAGACTTTTTCCGCCACTTCTTCTGTGCAATTCATTTGCTTTTTTCATTCAACAAATCTCCTAACGCTATGGATAAAATAGATTAAGAGCAAATTAAAAAAATTTTGATGTCTAATGTGCGTTTTCAATAATTTTTGAAATTTTCAAAATTGGGCATATATATTTGACTCTCATTTGGCCAATTTAGTTTTTTCTAATTTTCAACAACACTAAACTACAATCGATACTTCTTTAAATCCTCAATTTTGTTAATAACACCGCTTCTATTTGGCTGGCGTCAAAGTAGGCAAAACATTAAGAAATTTTATCAAGAAATTAATTTCAGATATATGATACAATAAAGAAAACGCAACATAAAACATTTTTTGTAACGAATTAGAGCTAAATATTCTTTTTAAAGAGCAAACCTGAGCACTTTAAATCAAAGCATGCCTTACATTTGAAAAAAATGTTGACATTTTTGCGTTTTTTATGAGATAGCACTCATATTCGGTTCAAAAAAGCTGATGTTTTTTTCACCGTTTTAACAAAATCTTGCACCGGTTTCATCTTGCCCTCAGTTTCATTTTTCTTCAAACTGGACCTCAAAGCATTGAGAAGACCCTCAAACGCAGTTTTTGCCGTTTTTTAACAAAAGTCAAGAATCTTTTCCACTAAAAAACGGAAACTGGGCAGGAAAACGCAGTTTGCGGTCAAATCAGGTCTTTTGTGTGTTTAGTCGAAAAAAATTTGAACCGAAACAACTCTAAAAAAATTCAAAAGACATCCACTTTTTAAATTTAACAGATTGACGACCTCTTTTTTGTTGTCAAAAGATAACAATTTTAATTGATTACATGAAAATTAAGTTGAAAACCTTTTAATATACTTGCAGCAAAAAAGTGGTTTCTTGGTGAATTTTTATGTCAAATCTTGTTGCAATTTTTCTAGTTCAATAAATATCTGAACATACCCAGTAGGTAGTTTACGAGTGCTTTAAAGCGTTTCAATAAATTGTTGACTAAAACACGTTTCAAATTTTTTTTCTAAAAAACATTTTAATTTCAAAAACTTGGCTATGTAATAAATCTTTTTAGAACTGCAAGTAGATTTCTGGGCTAACATAAAAGTGTTGAAGTTATTTTTGAGACTTGTACAGCAAATGTCTGATTTTTTAGCCAGTTTTTTTGGTGCAATCCAGCTGCTTTTCCGTTCATTTTAATAATTGTCCTAAAGCTATGGATTACTTTCAGGGCACAGTGACAAAGTTTCAAAATTTTTTAACAACGTTTCGAATAACTTTTGTAAATATTAGAAATTGATCATGTGTAATTGACTCTCATTTGGCCACATCAGTTTTCTCTGGTTTTCGACATCACTGAACTACAATCAAATCATTTTAAACTCTTGGTTTATGTTAAATCATGTCGTTTCTGAATCGCCATCGCCGAAACAGCTCAAACATTATGAAACTCATACAAAAACTATTTTAAAAAAAATGGTACTTGAGACAATTAAAACTACTTTTGTTTCACCTGCATAAACTCAGAAGTGCAAATGCAATTATGTAATGCCTAACTGTTTTAATGGTTGTCAACTAAAAGTGATCTAGACCTGTTAGAAACGAAATAAGAGTAAGAAAAAACAAACGAAGAACAAACTTTGGTGTCATGACTTAGTCCTGAGACGCTGAAAATCTGCACTAAAGGACAATCGGTTTTCGTTTGTTTGCAGTAGGGCCAGGTTGATCCCGGTGCTTCTGCCTCAAGCTAAAATTGGTTACCTAAAACCCATCAACTAAAAAAATGTTTATTTCGGACCCAACACATTATCACCACCATACCCTAAAAACAGTCAAACAGCTCCCCGTTTGAAATATTTTTGACTACGATTGTAAACTTGTCACATATATTATCTCCAAGGTACAAAACTGCACATTTTAAATTGAAAAAAAAAACAAAATCTTTGTTTCTGAGAGAAAAAAATGTAATAAAATTGTGTTTTTTTAAACAAAAAACTTATGATCTTTTTTCATCTAATTACCTCTATAGTGTTATTGCATTATTTAATGCATAACTGAATCAATCATGTGTAATTTAAACTGATCTAAACCTGTTAAAAAGCGACATACGTGTAAAAAAAGAACAAATGAAGAACAATTTTTAGTGACATGACTAAGTCCTCAATCGCCGAAAAACAGCAGCAAAATTACTATCGTAATCGCTTGTTTGCAGTAGGGCAAAAATAAGGGGCCAACTTTCGCCGGAAGGAGCTCGTGCCTTGGGTTCAAAGTGGCCCCTTAAACCCCATCCGCTTACAAAAAGATGTTGAGTCTATTTTAAAATAGAGTGCGGACTAAACCCAATATCACCACCATACCCTAAAAATAGTCAAACAGCTCCCCATTTGAAATATTTTTGACTAAGATTGTGAACTTGTCACATATATTATTTCCGAGGTACAAAACTGCACATTTGAAATTGAAAAAAAAACAAAATCTTTGTTTCTGAGAGAAAAAAATGTAATAAAATTGTGTTTTTTTAAACAAAAAAAACACATGATCTTTTTTCATCTAATTACCTCTATAGTGTTATTGCATTTTTTAATGCCTAACTGAATCAATCATGGGTAATTTAAACTGATCTAAAGCTGTTTGAAAGCGACATACGTGTTAAAAAAGAACAAATGAAGAACAATTTTTAGTGACATGACTAAGTCCTCAGTCGCCGAAAAACAGCAGAAAAATTACTATTGTAATTGCTTGTTTGCAGTAGGGCAAAAATAAGGGGCCGATTCTCGGCAGAAGGAGCTTGTGCCTTGGGTTCAAAAGGGCCTCCTAAACCCCATCCACTAACAAAAACATATTGAGTCTATATTAAAATAGTGTGCGGACTAAACCCAGCTCCCGATTTTGACATAAATTTGACTACGATTGTGATTTTGTCAATAGTGTGATTGCATTACTTAATGCCTAACTGAATCAACCATGGGTAATTTAAACTGATCTAAACTTGTTAGAAAGCGACATACGTGTAAAAAAAGAACAAATGAAGAACAATTTTTAGTGACTTGACTAAGTCCTCAATCGCCGAAAAACAGCAGCAAAATTACGATCGTAATCGCTCGTTTGTAGAAAAACCAAAAAAGGGCCAATCTTTGCCAGAAGGAGCTTGTGCCTTGGGTTCAAAGTGACCCCTAAAGCCCATCCACTAATAAAAAAATGTTGATTCTATATTAAAAGACAGTGCGGACTAAAACCATTTTTACCACCATACCCTAAGAAAAATCAACAAGCTCCCCTTTTGACATATTTTTGACTACAATTGTGAACTTTTCATATACAAAACGTCCAAGGTACAAAACTGCACTTTTGAAAATGTAAAAAAATCTTTGTTTCTGACAGAAAAAAATGTATTGAAATTGTGTTTTTTTTACAAAATACACATGCTCTCTTTTCGTCTAATTAAATCATAGTGTAATTGCATTATATAATGCCTAATTTTGTCAAGGTGGGTAATTAAAACTTATGTAAGCCTGTTAGAAACCTACATAATGTTAAGGAAGGAAAGACAAACAACAAATCTTAGTGCCATGACTAAGTCCTCATTCTCCAAAAAATAGCAGCAAAACTACGATCTTAATCGCCCGATTGTAGAAAAGCTAAAAAAACCAACTTGTGCCGGAAGGAAGTTCTGCCTTGGGTTCAAAGTGGCCCCTAAAGCCCACTCACTAACAAAAAATTGTTGAGTCGATATTAAAAGAGAGTGCGGACTAAAACTGTTTTCATCACCATAACGTAAGAATATTCAACAAGCTCCCCATTTGACATATTTTGGACTACAATTGTGAACTTGTCACATATAAAACTTCCAAGGTACAAAACTGAACTTTTGAGAATGAAAAAAAAATCTTTGTTTCTGACAGAAAAAAAATTTTTTTTGAAATTGTGTTTTTTTTTACAAAATACACATGCTCTTTTTTCATCTAATTAACTCATGGTGTAATTGCATTTTTTTAATGCCTAATTTTGTCAAGGTGGGTATTTAAAACTGATCTAAACCTGTTAGAACCCTACATAAGATTAAGAAAAGCAAGACAAAGAGCAAATCTTAGTGCCATTACTAAGTCCTCATTCGCCAAAAAATAGCAGCAAAACTACGATCCTAATTGTTCGTTTGTAGAAAAGCCAAAAAGGCCGACTTTTACCAGAAGGAAGTTGTGCCTTGGGTTCAAAGTGGCCCCTAAAGCCCACCCACTAAAAAAATGTTGAGTCTATTTTAAGAGAGAGTGCGTATTAAAATCATTTTCACCACCATACCTTAAGAATAGTCAAGAAGCTCCCAATTTGACATATTTTTGGGAACAATTGTGAACTCGTTGCATATAAAACCTCCAAGGTACAAAACTGCACTTTTGAAAACGAAAAAAAAACAGAATCTTTGTTTCTGAAAGAAACAAATTGTAATAAAATTGTTTTTTTACGAAACACACATGTTCTTTTTCATCTAACTAACTCATAGTGTAACTGCAACATTTAATGCTTAACTTTGTCAAGTTGGGTAATTAAAACTTATCTAAACCTGTTAGAAACCTACGTATGGTTAAGAAAAGAAAGACAACGAACAAATCTTAGTGCCATGACTAAGTCCTCATTCGCCGGAAAATAGCAGCAAAATTACGATCGTAATTGCTCGTTCGTAGAAAAACCAAAAATAGGGCCAACTTCTGCCAGAAGGAGCGTGTGCCTCGGGCTCAAAGTGGCTCCTAAGGCCTACCCACTAACAAAAAATTGTTGAGTCTATATTAAAAGAGAGTGCGGACTAAAACCCTTTTCACCACCATACCCTAAGAATATTCAACAAGCTCCCCATTTGACAATTTTTGACCACAATTGTAAATTTGTCACATATAAAACTTCCAAGTTAAAAAACTGAACTTTTGAAAATGAAAAAAAAAACAAAATTTTTGTTTCTGACATTAAAAAATTTTATTAAATTTGTGTTTTTTTTACAAAACACACATGCTCTTTTTTCATCTAATTAACTCATAGTGTAATTGCATTATTTAATGCCTAATGTTGTCAGGGTGGGTAATTAAAACTTATCTAAACCTGTTAGAAACCTACATAAGGTTAAGAAAAGAAAGACAAAGAACAAATCTTAATGCCATGAGTAAGTCCTCAATCGCCCAAAAACAGCAGCAAAATTACGATCGTAATCGCTCGTTTGTAGAAAAACCAAAAAGGGGCCAATCTTTGCCAGAAGGAGCTTGTGCCTTGGGTTCAAAGTGACCCCTAAAGCCCATCCACTAATAAAAAAATGTTGATTCTATATTAAAAGACAGTGCGGACTAAAACCATTTTTACCACCATACCCTAAGAAAAATCAACAAGCTCCCCTTTTGACATATTTTTGACTACAATTGTGAACTTTTCATATACAAAACGTCCAAGGTACAAAACTGCACTTTTGAAAATGTAAAAAAATCTTTGTTTCTGACAGAAAAAAATGTATTGAAATTGTGTTTTTTTTACAAAATACACATGCTCTCTTTTCGTCTAATTAAATCATAGTGTAATTGCATTATATAATGCCTAATTGTGTCAAGGTGGGTAATTAAAACTTATGTAAGCCTGTTAGAAACCTACATAATGTTAAGGAAGGAAAGACAAACAACAAATCTTAGTGCCATGACTAAGTCCTCATTCTCCAAAAAATAGCAGCAAAACTACGATCTTAATCGCTCGATTGTAGAAAAGCTAAAAAAAACCAACTTGTGCCGGAGGGAAGTTCTGCCTTGGGTTCAAAGTGGCCTCTAAAGCCCACTCACTAACAAAAAATTGTTGAGTCGATATTAAAAGAGAGTGCGGACTAAAACTGTTTTCATCACCATAACGTAAGAATATTCAACAAGCTCCCCATTTGACATATTTTGGACTACAATTGTGAACTTGTCACATATAAAACTTCCAAGGTAAAAAACTGAACTTTTGAGAATGAAAAAAAAAATCTTTGTTTCTGACAGAAAAAAAATTTTTTTTTGAAATTGTGTTTTTTTTACAAAATACACATGCTCTTTTTTCATCTAATTAACTCATGGTGTAATTGCATTTTTTAATGCCTAATTTTGTCAAGGTGGGTATTTAAAACTGATCTAAACCTGTTAGAACCCTACATAAGATTAAGAAAAGCAAGACAAAGTACAAATCTTAGTGCCATTACTAAGTCCTCATTCGCCAAAAAATAGCAGCAAAACTACGATCCTAATTGTTCGTTTGTAGAAAAGCCAAAAAAGCCGATTTGTACCAGAAGGAAGTTGTGCCTTGGGCTCAAAGTGGCCCCTAAAGCCCACCCACTAAAAAAAATTGTTGAGTCTATTTTAAGAGAGAGTGCGTATTAAAATCATTTTCACCACCATACCTTAAGAATAGTCAAGAAGCTCCCAATTTGACATATTTTTGACTACAATTGTGAACTTGGCACATATAAAACTTCCAAGGTAAAAAACTGAACTTTTGAAAATGAAAAAAAAACAAAATCTTTGTTTCTGACAGAAAAAAAATTTGCATTAAAATTGTGTTTTTTTTACAAAATACACATGCTCTTTTTTCATCTAATTAACTCATGGTGTAATTGTATTTCTGATGCCTAATTTTGTCAAGGTGGGTAATTAAAACTGATCTAAACCTGTTAGAACCCTACATAAGATTAAGAAAAGCAAGACAAAGAGCAAATCTTAGTGCCATTACTAAGTCCTCATTCGCCAAAAAATAGCAGCAAAACTACGATCCTAATTGTTCGTTTGTAGAAAAGCCAAAAAGGCCGACTTGTACCAGAAGGAAGTTGTGCCTTGGGTTCAAAGTGGCCCCTAAAGCCCACCCACTAAAAAAATGTTGAGTCTATTTTAAGAGAGAGTGCGTATTAAAATCATTTTCACCACCATACCTTAAGAATAGTCAAGAAGCTCCCAACTTGACATATTTTTGGGAACAATTGTGAACTCGTTGCATATAAAACCTCCAAGGTACAAAACTGCACTTTTGAAAACGAAAAAAAAACAGAATCTTTGTTTCTGAAAGAAACAAATTGTAATAAAATTGTTTTTTTTACGAAACACACATGTTCTTTTTCATCTAACTAACTCATAGTGTAACTGCAACATTTAATGCTTAACTTTGTCAAGTTGGGTAATTAAAACTTATCTAAACCTGTTAGAAACCTACATATGGTTAAGAAAAGAAAGACAACGAACAAATCTTAGTGCCATGACTAAGTCCTCATTCGCCGGAAAATAGCAGCAAAATTACGATCGTAATTGCTCGTTCGTAGAAAAACCAAAAATAGGGCCAACTTCTGCCAGAAGGAGCTTGTGTTTCGGGCTCAAAGTGGCTCCTAAGGCCTACCCACTAACAAAAAATTGTTGAGTCTATATTAAAAGAGAGTGCGGACTAAAACCCTTTTCACCACCATACCCTAAGAATATTCAACAAGCTCCCCATTTGACAATTTTTGACCACAATTGTAAATTTGTCACATATAAAACTTCCAAGTTAAAAAACTGAACTTTTGAAAATGAAAAAAAAAACAAAATTTTTGTTTCTGACATTAAAAAATTTTATTAAATTTGTGTTTTTTTTTTACAAAACACACATGCTCTTTTTTCATCTAATTAACTCATAGTGCAATTGCATTATTTAATGCCTAATGTTGTCAGGGTGGGTAATTAAAACTTATCTAAACCTGTTAGAAACCTACATAAGGTTAAGAAAAGAAAGACAAAGAACAAATCTTAATGCCATGAGTAAGTCCTCATTCGCCGAAAAAAGCAGCAAAACTACAATCGTAATCGTTTGTTTGTAGAAAGGCCAAAAAAAGGCCGACTTGTGCCAGAAGGAGCTTGTGCCTTGGGTTAAAAGTGGCCCTTGAAGCCCACCCACTAACAAAAAATTGTTGAGTCTATATTAAAAGACAGTGCTGACTAAAACCATTTTCACCACCATAACCTCAGAATATTCAAAAAGCTCCCCATTTGACAAATTTTTGACTACAATTGTGAATTTGTCACATATAAAACTTCTAAGGTACAAAACTGAACTTTTGAAAATGAAAAAGAACAAAATCTTTGTTTCTGACAGAAAAAAGTTGTATTAAAATTGTTTTTTTTTCACAAAATACACATGCTCTTTTTTGATCTAATTAAGTCATAGTGTAATTGCATTATTTAATGCCTAGTGTTGTCAAGGTGGGTAATTAAAAATTATCTAAACCTGTTAGAAACCTACATAAGGTTAAGAAGAGAAAGACAAAGAACAAATCTTAGTGCCATGACTAAGTCCTCATTCGCCAAAAAAGCAGCAAAACTACAATCGTAATCACTCGTTTGTAGAAAGGTCAAAAAAAGGCCGACTTGTGCCAGAAGGAGCTTGTGCCTTGGGTTAAAAGTGGCCCCTAAAGCCCACCCACTAACAAAAAATTGTTGAGTCGATATTAAAAGAGAGTGCGGACTAAAACTGTTTTCATCACCATAACGAAAAAATATTCAACAAGCTCCCCATTTGACATATTTTGGACTACACTTGTAATCTTGTCACATATAAAACTTCCAAGGTACAAAACTGAACTTTTGAAATTGGAAAAAGAAACAAAATCTTTCTTTCTGACTGAAAAAATTTATAATAAAATGTGCTTTTTTTACAAAATACACATGCTCTTTTTTCATCTAATTAACTCATGGTGTAATTGCATTTTCTTTAATGCCTAATTTTGTCAAGGTGGGTAATTAAAACTGATCTAAACCTGTTAGAACCCTACATAAGATTAAGAAAAGCAAGACAAAGAACAAGTCTTAAAGTCATTACTAAGTCCTCATTCGCCAAAAAATATCAGCAAAACTACGATCCTAATTGTTCGCTTGTAGAAAAGCCAAAAAGAACGACTTGTACCAGAAGGAAAATGTGCCTTTGGTTCAAAGTGGCCCCTAAAGCCCACCCACTAAAAAAAATTGTTGAGTCTATTTTAAGAGAGAGTGCGGATTAAAATCATTTTCACCACCATACCTTAAGAATGGTCAAAAAGCTCCCAATTTGACATATTTTTGGGAACAATTGTTAACTCGTCATATATAAAACCTCCAAGGTACAAAACTGCACTTTTGAAAATGAAAAAAAAACAAAATCTTTGTTTCTGAAAGAAACAAATTTTAAAAAAACTGATTTTTTACGAAATACACATGCTCTTTTTTCATCTAACTAACTCATAGTGTAACTGCAATATTTAATGCTTAACTTTGTCAAGGTGGGTAAATAAAACTTATCTAAACCTATTAGAAACCTACATAAGGTTAAGAAAAGAAAGACAAAGAAGAAATCTTAGTGCCATGACTAAGTCCTCATTCGTCGGAAAACAGCAGCAAAATTACGATCGTAATCGCTCGTTCGTAGAAAGACCAAAAAAGGGGCCAACTTCTGCCAGAAGGAGCTTGTGTCTTGGGCTCAAAGTGGCTCCTAAGGCCTACCCACTAACAAAAAATTGTTGAGTCTATATTAAAAGAGAGAGCCGACTAAAACCCTTTTCACCACCATACCCTAAGAGTATTCAACAAGCTCCCCATTTAACATTTTTTTGACCACAATTGTAAATTTGTCACATATAAAACTTCCAAGTTACAAAACTGAACTTTTGAAAATGAAAAAAAAAAACAAAATCTTTGTTTCTGACAGAAAAAAATTGTAGTAAAATTGATTTTTTTACGAAATACATTCGCTCTTTTTTCATCTAACTAACTCATTGAGTAACTGCAATATTTAATGCTTAACTTTGTCAAGGTGGGTAATTAAAACTTATCTAAACCTGTTAGAAACTTACATAAAGTTAAGAAAAGAAAGACAAAGAACAAATCTTAGTGCCATGACTAAGTCCTCATTCGCCGGAAAACAGCAGCAAAACTACAATCGTAATCGCTCATTTGTAGAAAGGCCAAAAAAGGGCCGACTTGAGCCAGAAAGAGCTTGTGCTTTGGGTTCAAAGTGGCCCCTAAAGCCCACCCACTAAAAAAAATTGTTGAGTCTATATTAAAAGACAGTGCGGACTAAAACCCTTTTCACCACCATACCTTAAGAAAATTCAACAAGCTCCCCATTTGACATTTTTTTACCACAATTGTAAACTTGTCACATATAAAACTTCAAAGTTACAAAACTGAACTTTTGAAAATGAAAAAAAACAATATCTTTGTTTCTGACAGTAAAAAAAATTATATTAAGATTGTTTTTTTTTGCAAAATACACATGCTCTTTTTTCATCTTATTAAGTCATAGTGTAATTGCGTTATTTAATGCCTAATGTTGTCAGGTTGTGCAATTAAAACTTATCTAAACCTGAAAGAAACCTACATAAGCTTAAGAAAAGAAAGACAAAGAACAAATCTTAGTGCCATGACTAAGTCCTCATTCGCCGGAAAACAGCAGCAAAACTACAATCGTAATCGCTCATTTGTAGAAAGGCAAAAAAAGGGCCGACTTGAGCCAGAAAGAGCTTGTGCCTTGGGTTCAAAGTGGCCCCTAAAGCCCACCCACTAAAAAAAATTGTTGAGTCTATATTAAAAGACAGTGCGGACTCAAACCATTTTTACCACCATACTTTAAGAATATTCAACAAGCTCCCCATTTAACACTTTTTGACCACAATTGTAAATTTGTCACATATAAAACTTCCAAGTTAAAAAACTGAACTTTTGAAAATGAAAAAAAAAACAATATCTTTGTTTCTGACAGTAAAAAAATTGTGTTAAAATTGTTTTTTTTTGCAAAATACACATGCTCTTTTTTCATCTTATTAAGTCATAGTGTAATTGCGTTATTTAATGCCTAATGTTGTCAGGTTGTGCAATTAAAACTTATCTAAACCTGAAAGAAACCTACATAAGCTTAAGAAAAGAAAGACAAAGAACAAATCTTAGTGCCATGACTAAGTCCTCATTCGCCGGAAAACAGCAGCAAAACTACAATCGTAATCGCTCATTTGTAGAAAGGCCAAAAAAGGGCCGACTAGAGCCAGAAAGAGCTTGTGCCTTGGGTTCAAAGTGGCCCCTAAAGCCCACCCACTAAAAAAAATTGTTGAGTCTATTTTAAAAGACAGTGCGGACTCAAACCATTTTTACCACCATACTTTAAGAATATTCAACAAGCTCCCCATTTGACACTTTTTGACCACAATTGTAAATTTGTCACATATAAAACTTCCAAGTTAAAAAACTGAACTTTTGAAAATGAAAAAAAAAACAATATCTTTGTTTCTGACAGTAAAAAAATTGTGTTAAAATTGTTTTTTTTTTGCAAAATACACATGCTCTTTTTTCATCTTATTAAGTCATAGTGTAATTGCGTTATTTAATGCCTAATGTTGTCAGGTTGTGCAATTAAAACTTATCTAAACCTGAAAGAAACCTACATAAGCTTAAGAAAAGAAAGACAAAGAACAAATCTTAGTGCCATGACTAAGTCCTCATTCGCCGGAAAACAGCAGCAAAACTACAATCGTAATCGCTCATTTGTAGAAAGGCCAAAAAAGGGCCGACTAGAGCCAGAAAGAGCTTGTGCCTTGGGTTCAAAGTGGCCCCTAAAGCCCACCCACTAAGAAAAATTGTTGAGTCTATATTAAAAGACAGTGCGGACTAAAACCCTTTTCACCACCATACCTTAAGAGAATTCAACAAGCTCCACATTTGACATTTTTTTACCACAATTGTAAACTTGTCACATATAAAACTTCAAAGTTACAAAACTGAACTTTTGAAAATGAAAAAAAACAATATCTTTGTTTCTGACAGTAAAAAAATTGTATTAAAATTGTTTTTTTTGCAAAATACACATGCTCTTTTTTCATCTTATTAAGTCATAGTGTAATTGCGTTATTTAATGCCTAATGTTGTCAGGTTGTGCAATTAAAACTTATCTAAACCTGAAAGAAACCTACATAAGCTTAAGAAAAGAAAGACAAAGAACAAATCTTAGTGCCATGACTAAGTCCTCATTCGCCCGAAAACAGCAGCAAAACTACAATCGTAATCGCTCATTTGTAGAAAGGCCAAAAAAGGGCCGACTTGAGCCAGAAAGAGCTTGTGCCTTGGGTTCAAAGTGGCCCCTAAAGCCCACCCACTAAAAAAAATTGTTGAGTCTATATTAAAAGACAGTGCGGACTCAAACCATTTTTACCACCATACTTTAAGAATATTCAACAAGCTCCCCATTTGACACTTTTTGACCACAATTGTAAATTTGTCACATATAAAACTTCCAAGTTAAAAAACTGAACTTTTGAAAATGAAAAAAAAAACAATATCTTTGTTTCTGACAGTAAAAAAATTGTGTTAAAATTGTTTTTTTTTGCAAAATACACATGCTCTTTTTTCATCTTATTAAGTCATAGTGTAATTGCGTTATTTAATGCCTAATGTTGTCAGGTTGTGCAATTAAAACTTATCTAAACCTGAAAGAAACCTACATAAGCTTAAGAAAAGAAAGGCAAAGAACAAATATTAGTGCTATGACTAAGTCCTCATTCGC
Source organism: Convolutriloba macropyga (assembly GCF_964194025.1). NCBI lineage: Eukaryota > Metazoa > Xenacoelomorpha > Acoela > Convolutidae > Convolutriloba > Convolutriloba macropyga. Next base: position 63,900,997 of record NC_134475.1, read on the forward strand.
CGAAAAAAATCAGCAAAACTACAATCGTAATCACTTGTTTGTAGAAAGGCCAAAAAAGGGCCGACTTGTGCCAGAAGGAGCTTGTGCCTTGGGTTCAAAGTGACCCCTAAAGCCCACCCACTAACAAAAAAATAATGAGTCTATATTTAAAGACAGTGCGGACTAAAACCATTTTCACCACCATTCCCTAAGAATTCTCAACAAGCTCCCCATTTGACATATTTTTGACCAAATTTATGAACTTGTCACATATAAAACTGCCAAGGTACAAGACTGAACTTTTGAAAATGAAAAAGAAACAAAATCTTTCTTTCTGACAGAAAAAAATTGTATTAAAATTGTGTTTTTTTTACAAAAAACACATGCTCTTTTTTCATCTAATTAAGTCATAGTGTAGTTTTATTATCTAATGCCTAATTTTGTCATGATGGTGGGTAATTAAAACTTATCTAAACCTGTTAGAAACCTACATATAGTTAAGAAAAGAAAGACAAAGAACAAATCTTAGTGCCATGACTAAGTCCTCATTCGCCAAAAAAAGCAGCAAAACTACGATCGTAATCGCTCGTTTGTAGAAAGACTAAAAAAAGGCCGACTTGTGCCAGAAGGAGCTTGTGCCTTCGATTCAAAGTGGCCCCTAAAGCCAACCCACTAACAAAAGTTGTTGAGTCTATATTAAAGGAGAGTGCGGACTAAAACCATTTTCACCACCATACCTTAAGAATAGTCAACAAGCACCCAATTTGACATTATTTTGAGTACAATTGTGAACTGGTCGCATATATAATCTCCAAGGTACAAAACTGCATTTTTGAAAATGAAAAAAAAACAAAATTTTTGTTTCTGACATTAAAAAATTTTTATTAAAATTGTGTTTTTTTACAAAATACACATGCTCTTTTTTCATCTAATTAACTCATAGTGTAATTGCATTATTTAATGCCTAATGTTGTCAGGGTGGGTAATTAAAATTTATCTAAACCTGTTAGAAACCTACATAAGATTAAGAAAAGAAAGACAATGAACAAATCTTAGTGCCATGACTAAGTCCTCATTCGCCAAAAAAAGCAGCAAAAATACAATCGTAATCGCTAGTTTGTAGAAAAGCCAAAAAGGGCCAACTTATGCCAGAAGGAGCGAGTGCCTTGGATTCAAAGTTGCCCCTAAAGCCCACCCACTAACAAAAAATTATTGAGTCTATATTAAAATACAGTGCGGACTAAAACCATTTTCACCACCATACCCTAAGAATATTCAACAAGCTCCCCATTTGACATATTTTCGACTACAATTGTGAACTTGTCACACATGAAACTTCAAGGTACAAAACTGAACTTTTGAAAATGAAAAAGAAACAAAATCTTTGTTTCTGACAGAAAAAAATTGTATTAAAATTGTGTTTTTTTTATAAAATACAAATTGTCTTTTTTCATCTAAATAAATCGTAGTGTAATTGCATTATTTATTGCCTAATTTTGTCATGGTGGGTAATTAAAACTCATCTAAACCTGTTAGAAACCTACTTAAGGTTAAGAAAAGAAAGACAAAGAACAAATCTTAGTGCCATGACTAAGTCCTCATTCGCCGAAGAAAAGCAGCAAACCTTTAATCGTAATCGCTCGTTTGTAGAAAGGCCAAAAAAGGGGCCGACTTGTGCCAGAAGGAGCTTGTGCCTTGGGTTAAAAGTGGCCCCTAAAGCCCACCCACTAACAAAAAATTATTGAGTCTATATTAAAATACAGTGCGGACTAAAACCATTTTCACCACCATACCCTAAGAATATTCAACAAGCTCCCCATTTGACATATTTTCGACTACAATTGTGAACTTGTCACACATGAAACTTCAAGGTACAAAACAGAACTTTTGAAAATGAAAAAGAAACAAAATCTTTGTTTCTGACAGAAAAAAATTGTATTAAAATTGTGTTTTTTTTATAAAATACAAATTGTCTTTTTTCATCTAAATAAATCGTAGTGTAATTGCATTATTTATTGCCTAATTTTGTCATGGTGGGTAATTAAAACTCATCTAAACCTGTTAGAAACCTACTTAAGGTTAAGAAAAGAAAGACAAAGAACAAATCTTAGTGCCATGACTAAGTCCTCATTCGCCGAAGAAAAGCAGCAAACCTTTAATCGTAATCGCTCGTTTGTAGAAAGGCCAAAAAAGGGGCCAACTTCTGCCAGAAGGAGCTTGTGCCTTGGGCTCAAAGTGGCTCCTAAGGCCTACCCACTAACAAAGAATTGTTGAGTCTATATTAAAAAAGAGTGCGGACTAAATCCATTTTCACCACCATACCCAAACAATAGTCAACAAGCTCCCAATTTGACATAATTTTGAGTACAATTGTAAATTTGTCGCATATAAGTCCTCCAAGGTACAAAACTGCATTTTTGAAAATAAAAAAAAACAATATCTTTGTTTCTGACAAAAAAAAATTGTATTAAAATTGTTTTTTTTTTGCAAAATACACATGCTCTTTTTTCATCTAATTAAGTCATAGTGTAATTGCATTATTTAATGCCTAATGTTGTCAGGTTGTGCGATTAAAACTTATCTAAACCTGAAAGAAACCTACATAAGCTTAAGAAAAGAAAGACAAAGAACAAATCTTAGTGCCATGACTAAGTCCTCATTCACCAAAAAATAGCAGCAAAACTACGATCGTAATCGCTCGTTTGTAGAAAGGCCAAAAAAGGGCCGACTTGTGCCAGAAGGAGCTTATGCCTTGAGTTCAAAGTGGCCCCTAAAGCCCACCCACTAACAAAAAATTGTTGAGTCTATATTAAAAGACAGTGCGGACTCAAACCATTTTTACCACCATACTTTAAGAATATTCAACAAGCTCCCCATTTGACATATTTTTGACAACAATTGTAAACGTGTCACCTAAAAAACTTCCAAGGTACAAAACTGAACTTTTGAAAATGAAAACGAACAAAGTCTTTGTTTCTGACAGAAAAAAATTGTATTAAAATTGTTTTTTTTTCACAAAATACTAATGCTCTTTTTTCATCTAATTAAGTCATAGTGTACTTGCATTATTTAATGCCTAGTGTTGTCAGGGTGGGTAATAAAAAATTATCTAAACCTGTTAGAAACCTACATAAGGTTAAGAAAACAAAAACAAAGAACAAATATTAGTGCCATGACTAAGTCCTCATTCGCCGAAAAAAATCAGCAAAACTACAATCGTAATCACTTGTTTGTAGAAAGGCCAAAAAAGGGCCGACTTGTGCCAGAAGGAGCTTGTGCCTTGGGTTAAAAGTGGCCCCTAAAGCCCACCCACTAACAAAAAATTGTTGAGTCTATATTAAAAGAGAGTGCGGACTAAAACTGTTTTCACCCCCATAACGTAAGAATATTCAACAAGCTCCCCATTTGACATATTTTTGATCAAAATTGTTAACTTGTTACATATAAAACTTCCAAGGTACAAAACTGAACATTTGAAAATGGAAAAGAAACAAAATCTTTCTTTCTGACAGAAAAAAATTGTATTAAAATTGTGTTTTTTTTACAAAATACACATGCTCTTTTTTCATCTAATTAAGTCATAGTGTAGTTTTATTATCTAATGCCTAATTTTGTCATGATGGTGGGTAATTGAAACTTATCTAAACCTGTTAGAAACCTACATATAGTTCAGAAAAGAAAGACAAAGAACAAATCTTAGTGCCATGACTAAGTCCTCATTCGCCAAAAAAAGCAGCAAAACTACGATCGTAATCGCTCGTTTGTAGAAAGACCAAAAAAAGGCCGACTTGTGCCAGGAGGAGCTTGTGCCTTGGATTCAAAGTTGCCCCTAAAGCCAACCCACTAACAAAAAAGTGTTGAGTCTATAAAAAGGAGAGTGCGGACTAAAACCATTTTCACCACCATACCTTAAAAATAGTCAACAAGCACCCAATTTGACATTATTTTGAGTACAATTGTGAACTGGTCGCATATATAATCTCCAAGGTACAAAACTGCATTTTGGAAAATGAAAAAAAAAACAAAATTTTTGTTTCTGACATTAAAAAATTTTATTAAAATTGTGTTTTTTTTTACAAAATACACATGCTCTCTTTTCATCTAATTAACTCAAAGTGTAATTGCATTATTTAATGCCTAATGTTGTCAGGGTGGGTAATTAAAACTTATCTAAACCTGTTAGAAACTTACATAAGGTTAAGAAAAGTAAGACAAAGAACAAACCTTAGTGCCATGACTAAGTCCTCCTTCGCCAAAAAAAGCAGCAGAACTACGATCGTAATCGCTCGTTTGTAGAAAGGCCAAAAAAGGGGCCGACTTGTGCCAGAAGGAGCTTGTGCCTTGGATTCAAAGTTGCCCCTAAAGCCAACCCACTAACAAAAAAGTGTTGAGTCTATAAAAAGGAGAGTGCGGACTAAAACCATTTTCACCACCATACCTTAAGAATAGTCAACAAGCTCCCAATTTGACATAATTTTGAGTACAATTGTGAACTGGTCGCATATATAATTTCCAAGGTACAAAACTGCATTTTTGAAAATGAAAAAAAAAACAAAATTTTTGTTTCTGACATTAAAAATTTTTAATAAAATTGTGTTTTTTTTTACAAAATACACATGCTCTTTTTTCATCTAATTAACTCATAGTGTAATTGCATTTTTTAATGCCTAATGTTGTTAGGGTGGGTAATTAAAATTTATCTAAACCTGTTAGAACCCTACATAAGGTTAAGAAAAGAAAGACAATGAACAAATCTTAGTGCCATGACTAAGTCCTCATTCGCCAAAAAAAGCAGCAAAAATACAATCGTAATCGCTAGTTTGTAGAAAAGCCAAAAAGGGCCAACTTATGCCAGAAGGAGCGAGTGCCTTGGGTTCAAAGTGACCCCTAAAGCCCACCCACTAACAAAAAATTGTTGAGTCTATATTAAAATACAGTGCGGACTAAAACCATTTTCACCACCATACCCTAAGAATATTCAACAAGCTCCCCATTTAAAATATTTTCGCCTACAATTGTGAACTTGTCACACATGAAACTTCAAGGTACAAAACTGAACTTTTGAAAATGAAAAAGAAACAAAATCTTTGTTTCTGACAGAAAAAAATTGTATTAAAATTGTGTTTTTTTATAAAATACAAATTCTCTTAATTCATCTAAATAAATCGTAGTGTATTTGCATTATCTATTGCCTAATTTTGTCATGGTGGGTAATTAAAACTCATCTAAACCTGTTAGAAACCTACTTAAGGTTAAGAAAAGAAAGACAAAGAACAAATCTTAGTGCCATGACTAAGTCCTCATTCGCCGAAGAAAAGCAGCAAACCTTTAATCGTAATCGCTCGTTTGTAGAAAGGCCAAAAAAGGGCCAACTTCTGCCAGAAGGAGCTTGTGCCTTGGGCTCAAAGTGGCTCCTAAGGCCTTTCCACTTACAAAAAATTGTTGAGTCTATATTAAAATACAGTGCGGACTAAAACCATTTTCACCACCATACCCTAAGAATATTCAACAAGCTCCCCATTTAAAATATTTTCGACTACAATTGTGAACTTGTCACACATGAAACTTCAAGGTACAAAACTGAACTTTTGAAAATGAAAAAGAAACAAAATCTTTGTTTCTGACAGAAAAAAATTGTATTAAAATTGTGTTTTTTTTATAAAATACAAATTCTCTTAATTCATCTAAATAAATCGTAGTGTATTTGCATTATCTATTGCCTAATTTTGTCATGGTGGGTAATAAAAAATTATCTAAACCTGTTAGAAACCTACATAAGGTTAAGAAAAGAAAGACAAAGAACAAATATTAGTGCCATGACTAAGTCCTCATTCGCCGAAAAAAATCAGCAAAACTACAATCGTAATTACTTGTTTGTAGAAAGGCCAAAAAGGTGCCGACTTGTGCCAGAAGGAGCTTGTGCCTTGGATTAAAAGTGGCCCCTAAAGCCCACCCACTAACAAAAAATTGTTGAGTCTCTATTAAAAGACAGTGCGGACTAAAACCATTTTCACCACCATACCCCAAGAATATTCAACAAGCTCCCCTTTTGACATATTTTTGACTAAAATTGTGAACTTGTCACATATAAAACTTCCAAGGTACAAAACTGAACTTTTGAAAATGAAAAAAAAAGAAAATCGTTGTTTCTGAAAGACAAAAATTGTATTAAAATTGTGTTTTTTTACAAAATACACATCCCCTTTTTTGATCTAATTAAGTCATAGTGTAATTGCATTATTTAATGCCTAATGTTGTCATGGTGGGTAATTAAAACTTATCTAAACCTGTTAGAAACCTACATAAGGTTAAGAAAAGAAAGACAAAGAACAAATCTTAGTGCCATGACTAAGTCCTCATTCGCCAAACAATAGCACCAAAACTACGATCGTAAACGCTCGTTTGTAGAAAAGCCAAAAAAAAGGCCAATTTGTGCCAGAAAGAGCTTGTGCCTTGGGTTCAAAGTGACCCCTAAAGCCCACCCACTAACAAAAAAATTTTGAGTCTATATTTAAAGACAGTGCGGACTAAAACCATTTTCACCACCATTCCCTAAGAATACTCAACAAGCTCCCCATTTGACATATTTTTGACCAAATTGGTGAACTTGTCACATATAAAACTGCCAAGGTACAAAACTGAACTTTTGAAAATGAAAAAGAAACAAAATCTTTCTTTCTGACAGAAAAAAATTGTATTAAAATTGTGTTTTTTTTACAAAATACACATGCTCTATTTTCATCTAATTAAGTCATAGTGTAGTTTTTTATCTAATGCCTAATTTTTTCATGATGGTGGGTAATTAAAATTTATCTAAACCTGTTAGAAACCTACATATAGTTAAGAAAAGAAAGACAAAGAACAAATCTTAGTGCCATGACTAAGTCCTCATTGGCCAAAAAAGCAGCAAAACTACGATCGTAATTGCTCGTTTGCAGAAAAACCAAACAAAGGCCGACTTGTGCCAGAAGGAGCTTGTGCCTTCGATTCAAATTGGCCCCTAAAGCCAACCAACTAACAAAAAATTGTTGAGTCGGTACTAAAGGAGAGTGCGGACTAAAACCATTTTCACCACCATACCTTTAGAACACTCAACAAGCACCCAATTTGACATTATTTTGAGTACAATTGTGAACTGGTCGCTTATAAAATCTCCAAGGTACAAAACTGCATTTTTGAAAATGAAAAAAAAAAAAAAATCTTTGTTTCTAACAAAAAAATTTTTTATTAAAATTGTGTTTTTTTTTCACAAAATACACATGCTCTTTTTTCATCTAACTAACTCATAGTGTAATTGCATTATTTAATGCCTAATGTTGTCAGGGTGGGTAATTAAAACTTATCTTAGCCTGTTAGAAACCTACATAAGGTTAAGAAAAGTAAGACAAAGAACAAATCATAGTGCCATGACTAAGTCCTCATTCGCCAAAAAAAGCAGCAGAACTACAATAGTAATCGCTCGTTTGTAGAAAAGCCAAAAAGGGGCCAACTTCTGCCAGAAGGAGCTTGTGCCTTGGGCTCAAAGTGGCTCCTAAGGCCTACTCACTAACAAAAAATTGTTGAGTCTATATTAAAAGAGAGTGCGGACTAAATCCATTTTCACCGCCATACCCAAAGAATAGTCAACAAGCTCCCAATTTGACATAATTTTGAGTACAATTGTGAACTGGTTGCATATAAAGTCTCCAAGGTACAAAACTGCATTTTTGAAAATGAAAAAAAAAACAAAATTTTTGTTTCTGACAATAAAAAATTTTATTAAAATTGTGTTTTTTTTACAAAATACACATGCTCTTTTTTCATCTAATTAACTCATAGTGTAATTGCATTATTTAATGCCTAATGTTGTCATGGTGGGTAATTATAACTTATCTAAACCTGTTAGAAACCTACATAAGGTTAAGAAAAGAAAGATAAAGAACAAATTTTAGTGCCATGACTAAGTCCTCATTGGCCAAAAAAGCAGCAAAACTACAATCGTAATCGCTCGTTTGTAGAAAGGCCAAAAAGGGGCCGACTTGTGCCAGAAGGAGTTTGTGCCTTGGATTCAAAGTGGCCCCTAAATCAACCCACTAACAAAAAAATTGTTGAGTCTATATTAAAGGAGAGTGCGGACTAAAACCATTTTTACCACCATACCTTAAGAATAGTCAACAAGCTCCCAATTTGACATAATTTGGAGTACAATTGTGAACTGGTCGCATATAAAATCTCCAAGGTACAAAACTGCATTATTCAAAATGAAAAAAAAAACAAAATTTTTGTTTCTGACATTAAAAAATTTTATTAAAATTGTGTTTTTTTACAAAATACACATGCTCTTTTTTCATCTAAATAACTCATAGTGTAATTGCATTATTTAATGCCTAATGCTGTCAGGGTGGGTAATTAAAACTGATCTAAATCTGTTAGAAACCTACATAAGGTTAAGAAAAGAAAGACAAAGAACAAATCTTAGTGCCATGACTAAGTCCTCATTCGCCGAAAAAAGCAGCAAAACTACAATCGTGATCGTTCGTTTGTACAAAGGCCTAAAAACGGCCGACTTGTGCCAGAAGGAGCTTGTGCCTTGGATTCAAAGTTGCCCCTAAAGCCAATCCACTAACAAAAAATTGTTGGGTCTATATTAAAATAGAGTGCGGACTAAATCCATTTTCACCACCATACCCAAAGAATAGTCAACAAGCTCCCAATTTGACATATTTTTGAGTACAATTGTGAACTGGTTGCATATAAAGTCTCCAAGGTACAAAACTGCCTTTTTGAAAATGAAAAAAAAACAAAATTTTTGTTTCTGACAATAAAGAATTTTATTAAAATTGTGTTTTTTTACAAAATACACATGCTCTTTTTTCATCTAATTAACTCATAAAGTAATTGCATTATTTAATGCCTAATGTTGTCAGGGTGGGTAATTAAAACTGATCTAAATCTGTTAGAAACCTACATAAGGTCAAGAAAAGAAAGACAAAGAACAAATCTTAGTGCCATGACTAAGTCCTCATTCGCCGAAAAAAGCAGCAAAACTACAATCGTGATCGTTCGTTTGTAGAAAGGCCAAAAAAAGGCCGACTTGTGCCAGAAGGAGCTTGTGTCTTGGATTCAAAGTTGCCCCTAAAGCCAATCCACTAACAAAAAATTGTTGAGTCTATATTAAAGGAGAGTGCGGACTAAAACCGTTTTCACCACCATACCTTAAGAATAGTCAACAATTTCCCAATTTGACATAATTTTGAGTACAATTGTGAACTGGTCGCATATAAAATCTCCAAGGTACAAAACTGCATTTTTGTAAATGAAAAAAAAACAAAACCTTTGTTTCTAACATAAAAAATTTTTATTAAAATTGTGTTTTTTTTTCACAAAATACACATGCTCTTTTTTCATCTGATTACTTCATAGTGTAATTGCATTACATAATGCTTAATTTTGTCAAGGTGGGTAATTAAAACTTATCTTAACCTGTTAGAAAGCGACATAAGTGTAAGAAAAGGAAGAGAACGAACAAATCTTAGTGCCAAGACTAAGCCCTCTTTCGCCGAAAAATAGCAGTAAACCTACGATCGTAATCGCTCAGTTTGTAGAAGGGCCAAAAAATAAGGGGCCCACTTGTGCCAGAAGGAGCTTGTGCCTGGGGTTCAAGGTGGCCCCTAAGACCCATCAACTAACAAAAAATTGTTGGGTCTATATTAAAGTGCGGACTAAACCCGTTATCACCACCATACCCTAAGAATAATCAACAAGCTCCCCATTCGACATATTTTTGACTACAAGTGTGAACTTGTCACATATAAAAACTCCAAGGTAAAGGACTGCACTTTTGGAGTTGAAAAAAAAACAAAATCTTTTTTTCTGAAGGAAAAGAATTGTATCAATGTTGTGTTTTTTCTTACAAAAAACACATGCTCTTTTTTCATCTAATCAACTCCATAGTGTGATTGCATTGTTTAAAACCAAAATGGATCAATGGTGGTTAAATGAAACCGATCTAGACTTGTTACAGAGCGACATAAATGAAAGAAAAGAACAAACGACGAACAATTTTTGATGCCTTGACTAAGTCCTCAGTCGTCGAAAAACTACACCAAAATGATGATCGTAATCGCTAATTTGAGGTGAGACCAAGAAAATAGGGGGCCAACTTGGACCCAAGACTTATGCCTCAGGATCAAAATGGTTATCAAAACCTCATTCACTAAAAAAATGTTGAGTGCGGATTAAACCAATTATCACCACAATACCCTAAGAATAGTCAAAAAGCTCCCCATTTGACATATTTTTGACTACGATTGTGAATTTGTCGCATATATTATCTCCATGGAACAAAACAGCAGATTTGAAATTGAAAAATAAACAAAATCTGTTTCTGACAGAAAAAAATGTATTAAAATTGTGTTTTTTTTTTAACAAATGCTCTTTTTTCATCTAATTTCTTGTATAGTGTTAATGCATTACTTAATGCCTATATGAACCAACGGCGGCTAATTAAAACTGATCTAAACTTGTTTCAAAGCGACAAAAAAAAGAACAAACGAGGAACAAATCTTAGTGCCATGACTAAGTCCTCATTCGCCGAAAAAAGCAGCAAAACTACAATCGTGATCGTTCGTTTGTACAAAGGCCTAAAAACGGCCGACTTGTGCCAGAAGGAGCTTGTGCCTTGGATTCAAAGTTGCCCCTAAAGCCAATCCACTAACAAAAAATTGTTGGGTCTATATTAAAATAGAGTGCGGACTAAATCCATTTTCACCACCATACCCAAAGAATAGTCAACAAGCTCCCAATTTGACATATTTTTGAGTACAATTGTGAACTGGTTGCATATAAAGTCTCCAAGGTACAAAACTGCCTTTTTGAAAATGAAAAAAAAACAAAATTTTTGTTTCTGACAATAAAGAATTTTATTAAAATTGTGTTTTTTTACAAAATACACATGCTCTTTTTTCATCTAATTAACTCATAAAGTAATTGCATTATTTAATGCCTAATGTTGTCAGGGTGGGTAATTAAAACTGATCTAAATCTGTTAGAAACCTACATAAGGTCAAGAAAAGAAAGACAAAGAACAAATCTTAGTGCCATGACTAAGTCCTCATTCGCCGAAAAAAGCAGCAAAACTACAATCGTGATCGTTCGTTTGTAGAAAGGCCAAAAAAAGGCCGACTTGTGCCAGAAGGAGCTTGTGTCTTGGATTCAAAGTTGCCCCTAAAGCCAATCCACTAACAAAAAATTGTTGAGTCTATATTAAAGGAGAGTGCGGACTAAAACCGTTTTCACCACCATACCTTAAGAATAGTCAACAATTTCCCAATTTGACATAATTTTGAGTACAATTGTGAACTGGTCGCATATAAAATCTCCAAGGTACAAAACTGCATTTTTGTAAATGAAAAAAAAACAAAACCTTTGTTTCTAACATAAAAAATTTTTATTAAAATTGTGTTTTTTTTTCACAAAATACACATGCTCTTTTTTCATCTGATTACTTCATAGTGTAATTGCATTACATAATGCTTAATTTTGTCAAGGTGGGTAATTAAAACTTATCTTAACCTGTTAGAAAGCGACATAAGTGTAAGAAAAGGAAGAGAACGAACAAATCTTAGTGCCAAGACTAAGCCCTCTTTCGCCGAAAAATAGCAGTAAACCTACGATCGTAATCGCTCAGTTTGTAGAAGGGCCAAAAAATAAGGGGCCCACTTGTGCCAGAAGGAGCTTGTGCCTGGGGTTCAAGGTGGCCCCTAAGACCCATCAACTAACAAAAAATTGTTGGGTCTATATTAAAGTGCGGACTAAACCCGTTATCACCACCATACCCTAAGAATAATCAACAAGCTCCCCATTCGACATATTTTTGACTACAAGTGTGAACTTGTCACATATAAAAACTCCAAGGTAAAGGACTGCACTTTTGGAGTTGAAAAAAAAACAAAATCTTTTTTTCTGAAGGAAAAGAATTGTATCAATGTTGTGTTTTTTCTTACAAAAAACACATGCTCTTTTTTCATCTAATCAACTCCATAGTGTGATTGCATTGTTTAAAACCAAAATGGATCAATGGTGGTTAAATGAAACCGATCTAGACTTGTTACAGAGCGACATAAATGAAAGAAAAGAACAAACGACGAACAATTTTTGATGCCTTGACTAAGTCCTCAGTCGTCGAAAAACTACACCAAAATGATGATCGTAATCGCTAATTTGAGGTGAGACCAAGAAAATAGGGGGCCAACTTGGACCCAAGACTTATGCCTCAGGATCAAAATGGTTATCAAAACCTCATTCACTAAAAAAATGTTGAGTGCGGATTAAACCAATTATCACCACAATACCCTAAGAATAGTCAAAAAGCTCCCCATTTGACATATTTTTGACTACGATTGTGAATTTGTCGCATATATTATCTCCATGGAACAAAACAGCAGATTTGAAATTGAAAAATAAACAAAATCTGTTTCTGACAGAAAAAAATGTATTAAAATTGTGTTTTTTTTTAACAAATGCTCTTTTTTCATCTAATTTCTTGTATAGTGTTAATGCATTACTTAATGCCTATATGAACCAACGGCGGCTAATTAAAACTGATCTAAACTTGTTTCAAAGCGACAAAAAAAAGAACAAACGAGGAACAAAATTTAGTGACATGATTAAGTCCTCAGTCGCCGAAAAGCAGCAGCAAAATTACTATCGTAATTGCCGGTTTGCAGTTGAGCAAAATAAGAGGGGCGAACTTCCGCCGGAAGGAGCTTGTGCCTTGGGTTCAAAGTGGCCCCTAAACCCCATCCACTAACCAAAAAGATGTTGAGTCTATATTAAAATAGAGTGCGGACTAAACCCATTATCACCACCATACCCTAAAAATAGTCAAACAGCTCCCCATTTGACATATTTTTGACTACGATTGTGATTTTGTCAATAGTGTGATTGCATTACTCAATGCCTATCTGAATCAACGGGGGGTAATTGAAACTGACCCAAACCTGTTAGAAAGCGACAGAGCTGTAAAGAAAGAACAAACGAATAACAAATTTTAGTCACATGAAAAAGTCACATTTTCAGTCGCCGAAAAACAGCAGCCAAAATACTATCGTAATCGCCCGTTTGCCGATGGGCCAGAACAAGAGGGGCCGACATGTGCCAAGAGGAGCTTGTGCCTTGGGATCAAAATGGCCCCCTAAATCCCAATCACTAACAAAGATATGTTGAGTCTATATTAAAATACGGTGCTGACTAAACCGATTATCACCACAAAACACTTAGAGTGTTCTAAAATGCTTATCATGTGATACAATTTTGACTCCGATTGTAAACTTGTCAGATATAAAATCTATCAGGTACAAAACTGCTCTTTTGATATGGAAAAAAGGTCAAAATCTTTGTTTTTGACGGGACAAATTGTATTTTTATTGTATTTTTTTTTACAAAAAACACATGCTCTTTCTTCGTCAAATTACCTCAATAGCGTTAGGGAATCATTTAAAGCTTAGTTGAATAAGCGTTGGCTAATTAAAGCTGATCTCGATCTGTTAGAAAGCGACATAATGGTAAAAACAGAACAAAGGGAGAACAATTTTTGGTGCAATGACTAAGTCCTCAGTCGCCGAAAAATTTCACCAAAATAACGATCTTAATCGCTCTTTTGCACTAGGGCCAAAAACTATGGGCCAACTTGTGACAAAAAAAGCTTTAGATCGGGTTCAAAAAGGCCCCTAAACCCCACCCACTAACAAAAATTTAAATCTATTAAAATCGAGTAGGGACCAAAGCCATTATCACCACAAAACACTTAGAGTGTTCTAAAAAGCTCATCATTTGATACAATTTTGACTACAATTGTGAACTTGTCACATATAAAATCTATAAGGTACATAACTGCACTTTTTAAATGGAAAAAATCAAAATCTTTGATTCTGGGAGAAAAAAAATTGTGTTAGAATTGTGTTTTTTTACAGAAAAACACATGCTGTTTTTTCATCTAAATCACCTCATTATCGTCATTGCAGTTTTAAAGTCTAATTGAATAAGTGGTGGCTATTTAAAATTGATCTACACCTAATAGAAAGCGACATAAGGGTAAAAACAGAACTAACCGAGAACAATTTTTAGTGCGATAACTAAGTCCTCAGTTGCTGAAAAATTTCACCAAAGTGACGATCTTAATCGCTCGTTTGCACTAGGACCAAAAAATAAAAGACCCCTTGTGCCAGATAAAGCTTGCACTTCTGGCTCAAACTGGCTCCCCATATGCAACAGTTTTGACTACGACTGTAAATTGGCAAATAAAAAATCTCTCGGGCAAGAATTTGTAATTTTGAACATAAAAACAAATTCTTTGTTTCTGACGGTAAAAATTGGTTTTAAACTTTGTTTTTTTTCCAGAAAAGATCTGTTTTTTACCGACTTTGATTCAATATTGTAATTGCATTATTTAAGGCTTAACTGAATTAACAGTGGGTAATTAAAACTGATCTAAACCTGTTAGAAAGCGACATAAGTGTAAAAAAATTAAAATGCCATGACTAAGTCCTCAGTCACCGAAAAACACCAGCAACATTGAAATCGTAATCGCTCATTTCCAGTAGAGCCAAGGGACCAACTTCAGCCCAAGCTTGTGCCTCAGGCGCAAACTGGCCAACTAAACCCCCACCCGCAGCATTTGTCTTCACGCACTTTGCAGCTTCTTGCAGTGTCAACGCAACTTTTACAACCTGAACATACAAAACTTTCATCATTTGCAATCGCAGATGGACTGTGATTCGCCGTAGACACTAGATCAGCAACCACTGACCTCTCTTCGTTGCTAACTGTCCCGAGCTCAGCCTCCGCTGAAATTTTCAATCTCAGTTTCTCACCAGCAAGCGTCTCGAACCAGCCCACGTTCTTCTTCTATCCACCAGCACCTCCGTGCAAATGAGTAGTGACTACTATTACTACTACTACCACTACTACTACTACTACTACTACTACTACTACTACTACTACTACTACTACTACTCCTACTACTACTACTACTACTACTACTACTACTACTACTACTACTACTCCTACTACTACTACTACTACTACTACTACTACTACTACTACTACTACTACTACTACTACTACTACTACTACTACTACTACTACTACTACTACTTCTAATACTACTACTACCACTACATCTACTACTACTACTACTACTACTACTACTACTACTACTACTACTACTACTACTACTAACACTAATACTACTACTACTACTACTACTACTACTACTACTACTACTACTACTACTACTACTACTACTACTACTACTACTACTACTACTACTACTACTACTACTACTACTACTACTACTACTACTACTACTACTACTACTACTACTACTACTACTACTACTACTACTACTACTACTACTACTACTACTACTACTACTACGACGACTACTACTACTACTACTACTACTACTACTACTACTACTACTACTACTACTACTACTACTACTACTACTACTACTACTACTACTACTACTACTACTACTACTACTACTACTACTACTACTACTACTACTACTACTACTGTTTCAACACTTTAATTCCAAATATGAAATAAAGGCACGGTTGGCAACAAATACAAATACAAATACAAATACAAACAAAACAAGAAGAGTTATTTGTTTGGTTATTCTGTGAAGTGCTGTACGACGAAATTGTTGAAGGCATTCTTTGACCCGGTTGCTGCTTTCTCCTGCAATCTGGTGAACGATATTTTGTTTCGTACACAGTCTCCTTCGATTTGACTCATCCACGTTTTCCGTTGCCCCCCAGGAGCGCGTCTGGCATGGGCGTATTGATCGGGCGGGTCCCAATCGAAGGCACTGCGGGCTAATCTTCCTGGTTCCATTCTCTGGATGTGACCGTACCATTTTATCCGTTTGAGCATGATCATCGTGGATAGTTGGGGCATTCGCGATCTTGACATAATTTCATCGTTCGTTGCTTTCTCCAGATATGACACACGTAGAATTCTCCGAAGACAACCACAGTGGAAACTCTCAAGTTTTCTCTCCATTAATTTCGAAAGAGTCCAAGTCTCTGAGCTGTACAGCACGGCTGATAAAACGAGTGCTTTGTACAAATTGCAGTTGAGGTGCACGCTGAGCTGCTTGCTCTTCCAGAGATTTTGGAAGTTAGCAAACCGTTGTCTACCTTCTGCAAGTTTGCAATTGACTTCCTGGAGGTCTCCATGCTTGAGGCTGACATATGATCCGAGATACTTGAACGCTTCTATGTTTTCAAACTCGTTTCCGATAACATCTTGTACTTTGCAGGAAAACACGCGTGTGGCAGCTGCTTTAGGTTTGCCACAGTATCTCGATTGGTGAACTTTTCGGCCATTGACTGTTTTGAACTTCCTTTCACACTTGTCACAGGTGAGGCTCGCCTCTATTTGCTCGAACTTTGACTTGTCGACGACATTCTTTGACAAACCGGCTTTGCAGAATCTTGTTTGGTGCACTTTGCGTCCGGTAACTGTACTGAATTGCCGCTGACAGTTCTGACATCTTAAAGACTCTTGATCAGCCACCGCTGACCCACTCTCATTTTCTAGCGACTCTAAATCCGCTACTGCAGATTGTTGTTGTGAAGCTACCAACGCTGGCTTAGCCTCCGCTAAGCTTTTCAATCTGAGCTTCCGGCCATCTTGTGTTTCGAACCAGCCCGCTTTCTTTTTCGTTCCCAGCAGCACCTCCGTGCCGATGGTTAGTCGTGACTGGCTAGATGTCTCTGCCAGGAGTCCTAGTTTGCCTTTATGTGTTCCAGTGAGTATCTCCACGTTCTGTTGGATACTAGGCATTGCAACAACATTTGGGCTGTCGCATTTTACGCCCATATTCTTTGTTTGTACTCATTGCTTTGGTGTTTGAAGGCTGAGATACGACTAGTTGCGCCACAAACTAGAAGACCAGTGCCTCGTTAGCTCGACCATGTGAGCGTAGAGCCGCAGCACATGACCTACCCCCAGGGGACACCACGTGGAGGTGAGGTTGGATTTTGTCCCCCACTACTACTACTACTACTACTACTACTACTACTACTACTACTACTACTACTACTACTACTACTACTACTACTACTACTACTACTACTACTACTACTACTATTACTAATACTACTACTACTACTACTACTTAGAAGTTTTACGCTGCTGCTGGAGTAATTTCAGTAGTCGGGTGTCCTTGGCGTTAAATTTTTAGGGGGACCCTCAAACTAGAAAAAAACGGAGATCAATAAGTGAACACAACCGGAAGCTCGTATGACGGTCTTGGTCTCTATCGATCATGAAAAACTTCCTGAGCACAAACTGTTGCGGAAATACCTTCTAATACAGCAGAACACTAAGTAGTTGGGCATTTTGTGTTTTCGCCAATTCATACCGTGAAATAATTTTTTTTGAAGAGTGAAATCTTTGTGAATTTTGGATGTAGGAAAACCATTTTTTGTCAGTGTGTTGAACTCCTGCTCAATATTAGCATCTGTTTCCGCGGTTTTAGATCTATTGTAATGAGGAATTGGGTTTTTCAAGTTTCCACCGACTAGCAGTAGGCTCCTCTCTTTTTGTGTCATATAGTACTACTACCTTCTGTGCAATGTTTTTTGAATATTTCAGGTTTGTTTTGCCTTTGAATGGAGGACTGTTTGACGACAATGACCCCGGAACCTTCCGGGAAGGAAATTGTCGATAAAAGCCACGACTATATCGCAACGTATTCCGATGCGCCATTAAGGTTCACGGTCAGCTCAGCTAGCAAATGCAAAAGGTCTGCGCCAGTCAGTCCCAAGCCAAATAAGAAGAAGAAAAGTAGTGAGAATGTAGATGAGGACCAGGACTCACAGCTCAACTCGCAAACGAGTGCTCACAGAACGCCATTTGGGAAACTTCTGTACAGTAAGTAATAATAATAGTGAGGTCAGACCTCGTTGCTATGTATATATACGGTATCGATTCTGACTTTATTTTCAGCTGATCCGATCTCAGAAGCATCCGATTTAGATGAATTGGAACAGCTCGACAGTCCGAGAGTTCACCGAGTAAAGCACAAGTCGAGGGGCTACGTCTGCGGACGGAAACTTGCGGATATGGCACAGCATTATTACAAAAGTCACAGGGCCATGACAAAGAGCGTACGCCTTTATCTTCTCGATTGTAGACGGCACTTTAACAGGAGCGGATCGTGCAAAGATCCAGTCTATGACTGCAGTCTCTGCCTCCGACGTTTCGTCAACCCGACCGACCATAGGACAAAAGAGGACAGGAAGAACCGCCAAGTTAGTGTTGGCCTCCGTGATCTTTTTGACAACGATATCACTCGGATTAATAATCTCAAGGACCCTAATGAAATGCCTGAGTTCATAAGAGATGAATTATCGCAGCTACGGGAGCCCAAGGTGAACGGTGGGATTCTTTTGGAGTATTTTGTTAGAGATCAAGTAAAAAAGGCCTGCCGTAAGAACAACAGCACGGACGCAGTTCAAAAGAGTGTCACTAAGACATTCCAACACCATCTAAATAGGCTTTGGGTTACAACAGGACAGTTCAGGAGACACGAAGACGCGTCCAAGCTCATCGAAGAAGTGAAAAAGAACGGTAACTACAAAACTAGCTTCATGGTCCTTTTCATTGTAGTCCTCAAGAAGTATCTTCGTTACATCAGAAGAAATCCGAAGCAGATGAAACTTCCGTACGAAGTTTGGATGGACGTTTTGTCTGAGATATCAGGGGACTACAGGCATCAATTTAAAAAGGATCAGGTTCTTCTACTGAACAAAAAGAAAAGCGAAACTCCATCTCCTGAAGAATGCGCAACTATGTTGCAGTGTGTCACGGACCACCTAGATAGCCCAACTGTTATCAATTACTCTTATAACTTTTTAAAAGGACTTGTCTTTTTTTACTTCCATTCACTATCAGGAATCCGGCCTGGGCCAATCCTGAACCTTACTTTCGACCAGTACGCCCCGTTGCGAAGAGGTGAGGTCGTCTACTCAACTAAGCACAAGACAGGTGCACAGTACGCAGTCAAGTTCGAGCTAACTGTCAACCAAATCCCATGGTTTGATCAAATGTACGTATCTTTCAGAAAGGAAACAGGCACGGAGCCTGCTTATCTATTCCCAACTACATTGAATCAAAAAGAGAAGTCCATAGCTCGATTTGTCAAAGACTCGCTATCTGAGATAGCACCGAGGTCCTTGCTCAACAAGCAATTTAATCCGACGGCAATGCGCAGAGTACTGTCTACATATATGTTTGGTCAGAAAGAGAGTAACCCCCATTTATACCAAGCCCATTTTATGCAAACAGCACACCAAGACCGGACCGAAACACGACACTATGTAATGGATCTTGTCAATTCAGGCAGTGTAATGCACGAGTACGGTAAACTCTTCAGACTTCCCACAGAGAAAATTAGGACCATCCCTGCTCATGTAACTCCGCAGGAATTCACTGAAACGGCGAAGAGCATAATTTATCTCAATACAAGCAACGACGGGCCTTTATTTCCACACCTACATCCAGATCAGAACAAACCTGGACCAAGCTCATTCAATGAGAGAGAGGACCTGGCTGCTAGTTTCCCCAAATTAGACGAAGAGTCTGACATGGACGAGGAGGACGTCAAAGCGATATTTGAAGTTCAGGCTCATCAACAGCACATGGACGCTCTTGATGACGACAGTGATCTTGAGGCAGAAGAGATTGCACGCTATCTCGAGTACGCTGACAACGACCCTGATAACCCCGACGAAGTTTTCTCGGACTTGGACGAGAATGGCTCAATTCTCTCTGCCTCTAGGAAATCCCAGAGCATTGTTCCGGAACGGAGGAGAGGAGAGTTTATCGCAAGCCTAAAAAAATTTTCCGGTAGAATTAACTGGAAGGCTGAGGAAAAGGGTCTGCTCCTCACATTTGCCAGGGCCAAGACCACTCCTAGTAAGACTGAAATCCAAGCTGCACTTCGGGACAAAACTGGAAAAAAAACCCCACAAGAACCTTGTGAACAAGATATACGACAAACTGAAGGCACTTGATAATCGCTCAGCTGAATGAAACTTTGTTTAAACTTGAGTTCGAAAACTGGTGAGACCAGACCATACTGCTAGATTGTCACAAACTTCCATCGTCTTTATCTTGTTGAGTCTTTGTTGAAGATAAGTTGTTTTATACTACTGTAGCTGATTTGTCTGCGCTTTGTTAATGTTTTGTTTTGTTTTTGCTACTGTGTAGCTTATTTCTCTTACTTCGTTGATTATATTACCCAGATTGTTCATTTTCGATTTCTGCATTAGCAGTCGGGTCCGTGGCCCATTATTTACATTGTAGAAGGCCCATTATGTATTGGAGATGTAAAAGAGGACGTTAATTCAAATGTTGGGGCCGGTGATTGTCTTCTATTGAGATCAGAAAGAGAGATCAGTATTTCAAATGTGGTAAGTGTAAGTAGTGGGTTAGTAGTAGTAGTAGTAGTAGTAGTAGTAGTAGTAGTAGTAGTAGTAGTAGTAGTAGTAGTAGTAGTAGTAGTAGTAGTAGTAGTAGTAGTAGTAGTAGTAGTAGTAGTAGTAGTAGTAGTGGGGTAGCAAGAGGATCCGAGATAATTTTTTTGTTGAAATTTTGTGTCAAGTGTCATTGCTATTAGTGAGCACAGTTCTCTCTCTTAGCTTTGCAGAAATTTTTTTAAGTTTCTTTTTGCCTTCATACAGTGCGATAATAGTTCGGAAAGGTGAAAAACTTGTTCGGAACAATCAACAGGTAAGTTAATGATAGGTGTTTGATCATCAATGTTAGCAGCGGGGTCCTCCCTAACTGTACAACTAACGCTAGGTAGGTACCACAAATATTGATTTTAGATACCTAGTTTCTTTACTAGGATGTCTTTCCAGGCCAATACACTGATATTGGTGCAAAAAAAGTCATCCAAAATGTAAATAGGGAATCTCCTACACGTATAAGCACTAGCAGCGCGGTCTACTCACCAATCCACTACTCGGAAAGTAGCTCCTATTTATACCTTGAAATTCAAAAAAGCCGAAAACAGATTATGAAGAACTGTTAGTGAGCTTTCATTTGCACTTTGAATCACCTTCAGAAGACTTTGCAAAGTTCAGAAATCAGCCTACAAAAAACAGTTAGCAGAACTGTTCGAGATAAAAACCGGTGTAGCAGAACTGTCTACTCACCCACGAAAAGCAGGCCCACTACCAAGCCGGTAGTGGGCCTTTTTTCGTCAAACAAGTTAAAAGTTAGAGGCTTATCTGATAGATCCGATGTCGAACTACCATCCCAGCCCGGTACTCGCTGCCTTACACCCCTAGTCTGGGCTGTGCCTATTGGACGTAGTTGATCATACCGAGGAGCGGCGTCCCAGACGGACGCTGATAAGGACATCCGCTGCTCCGAATAGCAGGAACGTCCTTTTCTGATGATACTACTACTACTACTACTACTACTACTACTACTACTACTACTACTACTACTACTACTACTACTACTACTACTACTACTACTACTACTACTACTACTACTACTACCACTACTACTACTACTACTACTACTACTACTACTACTACTACTACTACTACTACTTCTAATACTACTACTACCACTACAACTACTACTACTACTACTACTACTACTACTACTACTACTACTACTACTACTAACACCAATACTACTACTACTACTACTACTACTACTACTACTACTACTACTACTACTACTACTACTACTACTACTACTACTACTACTACTACTACTACTACTACTACTACCACTACTACTACTTAGAGGTTTTGCGCTGCTGCTAGAGTAATTTCAGTAGTCGGATATCCTTGGCGTAAAATTTTTAGGGGGACCCTCAAACTAGAAAAAAACGGAGATCAATAAGTGAACACAACCGGAAGCTCGTATGACGGTCTTGGTCTCTATCGATCATGAAAAACTTCCTGAGCACAAACTGTTGCGGAAATACCTTCTAATACAGCAGAACACTAAGTAGTTGGGCATTTTGTGTTTTCGTCAATTCATACCGTGAAATAATTTTTTTTTGAAGAGTGAAATCTTTGTGAGTTTTGGATGTAGGAAAACCATTCTTTGTCAGTGTGTTGAACTCCTGCTCAATATTAGCATCTGTTTCCGCGGTTTTAGATCTATTGTAATGAGGAATTGGGTTTTTCAAGTTTCCACCGACTAGCAGTAGGCTCCTCTCTTTTTGTGTCATATAGTACTACTACCTTCTGTGCAATGTTTTTTGAATATTTCAGGTTTGTTTTGCCTTTGAATGGAGGACTGTTTGACAACAATGACCCCGGAACCTTCCGGGAAGGAAATTGTCGATAAAAGCCACGACTATATCGCAACGTATTCCGATGCGCCATTAAGGTTCACGGTCAGCTCAGCTAACAAATGCAAAAGGTCTGCGCCAGTCAGTCCCAAGCCAAATAAGAAGAAGAAAAGTAGTGAGAATGTAGATGAGGACCAGGACTCACAGCTAAACTCGCAAACGAGTGCTCACAGAACGCCATTTGGGAAACTTCTGTACAGTAAGTAATAATAATAGTGAGGTCAGACCTCGTTGCTATGTATATATACGGTATCGATTCTGAATTTATTTTCAGCTGACCCGATCTCAGAAGCATCCGATTTAGATGAATTGGAACAGCTCGACAGTCCGAGAGTTCACCGAGTAAAGCACAAGTCGAGGGGCTACGTCTGTGGACGGAAACTTGCGGATATGGCACAGCATTATTACAAAAGTCACAAGGCCATGACAAAGAGCGTACGCCTTTATCTTCTCGATTGTAGACGGCACATTAACAGGAGCGGATCGTGCAAAGATCCAGTCTATGACTGCAGTCTCTGCCTCCGACGTTTCGTCAACCCAACCGACCATAGGACAAAAGGGGACAGGAAGAACCGCCAAGTTAGTGTTGGCCTCCGTGATCATTTTGACAACGATATCACTCGGATTAATAATCCCCAGGACCCTAATGAAATGCCTGAGTTCATAAGAGATGAATTATCGCAGCTACGGGAGACCAAGGTGAACGGTGGGATTCTATTGGAGTATTTTGTTAGAGATCAAGTAAAAAAGGCCTGCCGTAAGAGCAACAGCACGGACGCAGTTCAAAAGAGTGTCACTAAGACATTCCAACACTATCTAAATAGGCTTTGATTTACAACAGGACAGTTCAGGAGACACGAAGACGCGTCCAAGCTCATCGAAGAAGTGAAAAAGAACGGTAACTACAAAACTAGCTCCATTGTCCTTTTCAATGTAGTCCTCAAGAAGTATCTTCGTTACATCAGAAGAAATCAGAAGCAGATGAAACTTCCGTACGAAGTTTGGATGGACGTTTTGTCTGAGATATCAGGGGACTACAGGCATCAATTTAAAAAGGATCAGGTTCTTCTACTGAACAAAAAGAAAAGCGAAACTCCATCTCCTGAAGAATGCGCAACTATGTTGCAGTGTGTCACGGACCACCTAGATAGCCCAACTGTTATCCATTACTCTTATAACTTTTTAAAAGGACTTGTCTTTTTTTACTTCCATTCACTATCAGGAACCCGGCCTGGGCCAATCTTGAACCTTACTTTCGAGCAGTACGCCCCGTTGCGAAGAGGTGAGGTCGTCTACTCAACTGAGCACAAGACAGGTGCACAGTACGCAGTCAAGTTCGAGCTAACTGTCAAACAAATCCCATGGTTTGATCAAATGTACGTATCTTTCAGAAAGGAAACAGGCACGGAGCCTGCTTATCTATTCCCAACTACATTGAATCAAAAAGAGAAGTCCATAGCTCGATTTGTCTAAGACTCGCTATCTGAGATAGCACCGAGGTCCTTGCTCAACAAGCAATTTAATCCGACGGCAATGCGCATAGTACTGTCTACATATATGTTCGGTCAGAAAGAGAGTAACCACCACTTATACCAAGCCCATTTTATGCAAACGGCACACCAAGACCGGACCGAAACACGACACTATGTAATGGATCTTGTCAATTCAGGCAGTGTAATGCACGAGTACGGTAAACTCTTCAGACTTCCCACAGAGAATTAGGACCATCCCTGCTCATGTAACTCCGCAGGAAATCAATGAAATGGCGAAGAGCATAATTTATCTCAATACAAGCAACGACGGTCCTTTATTTCCACACCTACATCCAGATCAGAACAAACCTGGACCAAGCTCATTCAATGAGAGAGAGGACCTGGCTGCTAGTTTCCCCAAATTAGACGAAGAGTCTGACATGGACGAGGAGGACGTCAAAGCGATATTTGAAGTTCAGGCTCATCAACAGCACATGGACGCTCTTGATGACGACAGTGATCTTGAGGCAGAAGAGATGGCACGCTATCTCGAGGACGCTGACAATGACCCTGATTACCCCGACGAAGTTTTCTCGGACTTGGACGAGAATGGCTCAATTCTCTCTGCCTCTAGGAAATCCCAGAGCGTTGTTCCGGAACGGAGGAGAGGAGAGTTTATCGCAAGCCTAAACAAATTTTCTGGTAGAATTAACTGGAAGGCTGAGGAAAAGGGTCTGCTCCTCACATTTGCCAGGGCCAAGACCACTCCTAGTAAGACTGAAATCCAAGCTGCACTTCGGGACAAAACTGGAAAAAACCCCACAAGAACCTTGTGTACAAGATATACGACAAACTGAAGGCACTTGTTAATCGCTCAGCTGAATGAAACTTTGTTTAAACTTGAGTTCGAAAACTGGTGAGACCAGACCATTTTGCTAGATTGTCACAAACTTCCATCGTCTTTATCTTGTTGAGTCTTTGTTGTAGATAAGTTGTTTTATACTACTGTAGCTGATTTGTCTGCGCTTTGTTAATGTTTTGTTTTGTTTTTGCTGCTGTGTAGCTTATTTCTCTTACTTCGTTGATTATATTACCCAGATTGTTCATTTTCGACTTCTGCATTAGCAGTCGGGTCCGTGGCCCATTATTTACATTGTAGAAGGCCCATTATGTATTGGAGATGTAAAAGAGGACGTTAATTCAAATATTGGGGCCGGTGATTGTCTTCTATTGAGATCAGAAAGAGAGATCAGTATTTCAAATGTGGTAAGTGTAAGTAGTGGGTTAGTAGTAGTAGTAGTAGTAGTAGTAGTAGTAGTAGTAGTAGTAGTAGTAGTAGTAGTAGTAGTAGTAGTAGTAGTAGTAGTAGTAGTAGTAGTAGTAGTAGTAGTAGTAGTAGTAGTAGTAGTAGTAGTAGTAGTAGTAGTAGTAGTAGTAGTAGTAGTGGGGTAGCAAGAGGCTCCGAGATAATTTTTTTGTTGAAATTTTGTGTCAAGTGTCATTGCTATTAGTGAGCACAGTTCTCTCTCCTAGCTTTGCAGAAATTTTTTTAAGTTTCTTTTTGCCTTCATACAGTGCGATAATAGTTCGGAAAGGTGAAAAACTTGTTCGGAACAATCAACAGGTAAGTTAATGATAGGTGTTTGATCATCAATGTTAGCAGCGGGGTCCTCCCTAACTGTACAACTAACGCTAGGTAGGTACCACAAATATTGATTTTAGATACCTAGTTCCTTTACTAGGATGTCTTTCCAGGCCAATACACTGATATTGGTGCAAAAAAAGTCATCCAAAATGTAAATAGGGAATCTCCTACACGTATAAGCACTAGCAGCGCGGTCTACTCACCAATCCACTACTCGGAAATTAGCTCCTATTTATACCTTGAAATTCAAAAAAGCCGAAAAGAGATTATGAAGAACTGTTAGTGAGCTTTCAATTGCACTTTGAATCACCTCCAGAAGACTTTGGAAAGTTCAGAAATCAGCCTACAAAAAACAGTTAGCAGAACTGTCCGAGATAAAAACCGGTGTAGCAGAACTGTCTACTCACCCACGAAAAGCAGGCCCACTACCAAGCAGGTAGTGGGCCTTTTTTCGTCAAACAAGTTAAAAGTTAGAGGCTTATCTGATAGATCCGATGTCGAACTACCATCCCAGCCCGGTACTCGCTGCCTTACACCCCTAGTCTGGGCTGTGCCTATAGGACGTAGTTGATCATGATCATACTACTACTACTACTACTACTACTACTACTACTACTACTACTACTACTACTACTACTACTACTACTACTACTACTACTACTACTACTACTACTACTACTACTACTACTACTACTACTACTACTACTACTACTACTACTACTACTACTACTACTACTACTACTACTACTACTACTACTACTACTACTACTACTACTACTACTACTACTACTACTACTACTACTACTACTACTACTACTACTACTACTACTACTACTACTACTACTACTACTACTACTACTACTACTACTACTACTACTACTACTACTACTACTACTACTACTACTACTACTACTACTACTACTACTACTACTACTACTACTACTACTACTACTACTACTACTACTACTACTACTACTACTACTACTACTACTACTACTACTACTACTACTACTACTACTACTACTACTACTACTACTACTACTACTACTACTACTACTACTACTACTACTACTACTACTACTACTACTACTACTACTACTACTACTACTACTACTACTACTACTACTACTACTACTACTACTACTACTACTACTACTACTACTACTACTACTACTACTACTACTACTACTACTACTACTACTACTACTACTACTACTACTACTACTACTACTACTACTACTACTACTACTACTACTACTACTACTACTACTACTACTACTACTACTACTACTACTACTACTACTACTACTACTACTACTACTACTACTACTACTACTACTACTACTACTACTACTACTACTACTACTACTACTACTACTACTACTACTACTACTACTACTACTACTACTACTACTACTACTACTACTACTACTACTACTACTACTACTACTACTACTACTACTACTACTACTACTACTACTACTACTACTACTACTACTACTACTACTACTACTACTACTACTACTACTACTACTACTACTACTACTACTACTACTACTACTACTACTACTACTACTACTACTACTACTACTACTACTACTACTACTACTACTACTACTACTACTACTACTACTACTACTACTACTACTACTACTACTACTACTACTACTACTACTACTACTACTACTACTACTACTACTACTACTACTACTACTACTACTACTACTACTACTACTACTACTACTACTACTACTACTACTACTACTACTACTACTACTACTACTACTACTACTACTACTACTACTACTACTACTACTACTACTACTACTACTACTACTACTACTACTACTACTACTACTACTACTACTACTACTACTACTACTACTACTACTACTACTACTACTACTACTACTACTACTACTACTACTACTACTACTACTACTACTACTACTACTACTACTACTACTACTACTACTACTACTACTACTACTACTACTACTACTACTACTACTACTACTACTACTACTACTACTACTACTACTACTACTACTACTACTACTGTTTCAACACTTTAATTCCAAATATGAAATAAAGGCACGGTTGGCAACAAATACAAATACAAATAAAAATACAAACAAAACAAGAAGAGTTATTTGTTTGGTTATTCTGTGAAGTGCTGTACGACGAAATTGTTGAAGGCATTCTTTGACCCGGTTGCTGCTTTCTCCTGCAATCTGGTGAACGATACTTTGTTTCGTACACAGTCTCCTTCGATTTGACTCATCCACGTTTTCCGTTGCCCCCCAGGAGCGCGTCTGGCATGGGCGTATTGATCGGGCGGGTCCCAATCGAAGGCACTGCGGGCTAATCTTCCTGGTTCCATTCTCTGGATGTGACCGTACCATTTTATCCGTTTGAGCATGATCATCGTGGATAGTTGGGGCATTCGCGATCTTGACATAATTTCATCGTTCGTTGCTTTCTCCAGATATGACACACGTAGTATTCTCCGAAGACAACCACAGTGGAAACTCTCAAGTTTTCTCTCCATTAATTTCGAAAGAGTCCAAGTCTCTGAGCTGTACAGCACGGCTGATAAAACGAGTGCTTTGTACAAATTGCACTTGAGGTGCACGCTGAGCTGCTTGCTCTTCCAGAGATTTTGGAAGTTAGCAAACCGTTGTCTACCTTCTGCAAGTTTGCAATTGACTTCCTGGAGGTCTCCATGCTTGAGGCTGACATATGATCCGAGATACTTGAACGCTTCTATGTTTTTCAAACTCGTTTCCGATAACATCTTGTACTTTGCAGGAAAACACGCGTGTGGCAGCTGCTTTAGGTTTGCCACAGTATCTCGATTGGTGAACTTTTCGGCCATTGACTGTTTTGAACTTCCTTTCACACTTGTCACAGGTGAGGCTCGCCTTTAGTTGCTCGAACTTTGACTTGTCGACGACATTCTTTGACAAACCGGCTTTGCAGAATCTTGTTTGGTGCACTTTGCGTCCGTTAACTGTACTGAATTGCCGCTGACAGTTCTGACATCTTAAAGACTCTTGATCAGCCACCGCTGACCCACTCTCATTTTCTAGCGACTCTAAATCCGCTACTGCAGATTGTTGTTGTGAAGCTACCAACGCTGGCTTAGCCTCCGCTAAGCTTTTCAATCTGAGCTTCCGGCCATCTTGTGTTTCGAACCAGCCCGCTTTCTTTTTCGTTCCCAGCAGCACCTCCGTGCCGATGTTTAGTCGTGACTGGCTAGATG
Source organism: Convolutriloba macropyga (assembly GCF_964194025.1). NCBI lineage: Eukaryota > Metazoa > Xenacoelomorpha > Acoela > Convolutidae > Convolutriloba > Convolutriloba macropyga. Next base: position 63,929,739 of record NC_134475.1, read on the forward strand.
TCTCTGCCAGGAGTCCTAGTTTGCCTTTATGTGTCCCAGTGAGTATCTCCACGTTCTGTTGGATACTAGGCACTGCAACAACATTTGGGGTGTCGCATTTTACGCCCATATTCTTTGTTTTGGCCACATTAATCTTCAGACCAGCGGCTTCCGCTAGGGCCTCGATTCGATGTAGGTTTTCTTGCACCTCACTGTCTGAGACCCCCACGAGAGCAACATCAGCCACCAATCGCCCAATGTCTAATCCTCTACTACTACTACTACTACTACTACTACTACTACTACTTACTACTACTACTACTACTACTACTACTTACTACTACTACTACTACTACTACTACTACTACTACTACTACTACTACTACTACTACTACTACTACTACTACTACTACTACTACTACTACTACTACTACTACTACTACTACTACTACTACTACTACTACTACTACTACTACTACTACTCTACTACTACTACTACTACTACTACTACTACTACTACTACTACTACTACTACTACTACTACTACTACTACTACTACTACTACTACTACTACTACTACTACTACTACTACTACTACTACTACTACTACTACTACTACTACTACTACTACTACTACTACTACTACTACTACTACTACTACTACTACTACTACTACTACTACTACTACTACTACTACTACTACTACTACTACTACTACTACTACTACTACTACTACTACTACTACTACTACTACTACTACTACTACTACTACTACTACTACTACTACTACTACTACTACTACTACTACTACTACTACTACTACTACTACTACTACTACTACTACTACTACTACTACTACTACTACTACTACTACTACTACTACTACTACTACTACTACTACTACTACTACTACTACTACTACTACTACTACTACTACTACTACTACTACTACTACTACTACTACTACTACTACTACTACTACTACTACTACTACTACTACTACTACTACTACTACTACTACTACTACTACTACTACTACTACTTACTACTACTACTACTACTACTACTACTACTACTACTACTACTACTACTACTACTACTACTACTACTACTACTACTACTACTACTACTACTACTACTACTACTACTACTACTACTACTACTACTACTACTACTACTACTACTACTACTACTACTACTACTACTACTACTACTACTACTACTACTACTACTACTACTACTACTACTACTACTACTACTACTACTACTACTACTACTACTACTACTACTACTACTACTACTACTACTACTACTACTACTACTACTACTACTACTACTACTACTACTACTACTACTACTACTACTACTACTACTACTACTACTACTACTACTACTACTACTACTACTACTACTACTACTACTACTACTACTACTACTACTACTACTACTACTACTACTACTACTACTACTACTACTACTACTACTACTACTACTACTACTAACTACTACTACTACTACTACTACTACTACTACTACTACTACTACTACTACTACTACTACTACTACTACTACTACTACTACTACTACTACTACTACTACTACTACTACTACTACTACTACTACTACTACTACTACACTACTACTACTACTACTACTACTACTACTACTACTACTACTACTACTACTACTACTACTACTACTACTACTACTACTACTACTACTACTACTACTACTACTACTACTACTACTACTACTACTACTACTACTACTACTACTACTACTACTACTACTACTACTACTACTACTACTACTACTACTACTACTACTACTACTACTACTACTACTACTACTACTACTACTACTACTACTACTACTACTACTACTACTACTACTACTACTACTACTACTACTACTACTACTACTACTACTACTACTACTACTACTACTACTACTACTACTACTACTACTACTACTACTACTACTACTACTACTACTACTACTACTACTACTACTACTACTACTACTACTACTACTACTACTACTACTACTACTACTACTACTACTACTACTACTACTACTACTACTACTACTACTACTACTACTACTACTACTACTACTACTACTACTACTACTACTACTACTACTACTACTACTACTACTACTACTACTACTACTACTACTACTACTACTACTACTACTACTACTACTACTACTACTACTACTACTACTACTACTACTACTACTACTACTACTACTACTACTACTACTACTACCACTACTACTACTACTACTA
>NC_134475.1:63932210-63934710 GCF_964194025.1 Convolutriloba macropyga
CTACTACTACTACTACTACTACTACTACTACTACTACTACTACTACTACTACTACTACTACTACTACTACTACTACTACTACTACTACTACTACTACTACTACTACTACTACTACTACTACTACTGCTACTACTAGTACTACTACTACTACTACTACTACTACTACTACTACTACTACTACTACTACTACTACTACTACTACTACTACTACTACTACTACTACTACTACTACTACTACTACTACTACTACTACTACTACTACTACTACTACTACTACTACTACTACTACTACTACTACTACTACTACTACTACTACTACTACTACTACTACTACTACTACTACTACTACTACTACTACTACTACTACTACTACTACTACTACTACTACTACTACTACTACTACTACTACTACTACTACTACTACTACTACTACTACTACTACTACTACTACTACTACTACTACTACTACTACTACTACTACTACTACTACTACTACTACTACTACTACTACTACTACTACTACTACTACTACTACTACTACTACTACTACTACTACTACTACTACTACTAATACTACTACTACTACTACTACTACTACTACTACTACTACCTACTACTACTACTACTACTACTACTACTACTACTACTACTACTACTACTACTACTACTACTACTACTACTACTACTACTACTACTCCTACTACTACTACTAACTACTACTACTACTACTACTACTACTACTACTACTACTACTACTACTACTACTACTACTACTACTACTACTACTACTACTACTACTACTACTACTACTACTACTACTACTACTACTACTACTACTACTACTACTACTACTACTGTTTTCAACACTTTAATTCCAAATATGAAATAAAGGCACGGTTAGCAACAAATACAAACAAAACAAGAAGAGCTATTTGTTTGGTTATTCTGTGAAGTGCTGTACGACGAAATTGTTGAAGGCATTCTTTGACCCGGTTGCTGCTTTCTCCTGCAATCTGGTGAACGATACTTTGTTTTCGTACACAGTCTCCTTCGATTTGACTCATCCACGTTTTCCGTTGCCCCCCAGGAGCGCGTCTAGCATGGACGTATTGATCGGGCGGGTCCCAATCGAAGGCACTGCGGGCTAATCTTCCTGGTTCCATTCTCTGGATGTGTCCGTACCATTTTATCCGTTTGAGCATGATCATCGTGGATAGTTGGGGCATTCGTGATCTTGACATAATTTCTTCGTTCGTTGCTTTCTCCAGATATGACACACGTAGAATTCTCCGAAGACAACCACAGTGGAAACTCTCAAGTTTTCTCTCCATTAATTTCGAAAGAGTCCAAGTCTCTGAGCTGTACAGCACGGCTGATAAAACGAGTGCTTTGTACAAATTGCATTTGAGGTGCACGCTGAGCTGCTTGCTCTTCCAGAGATTTTGGAAGTTAGCAAACCGTTGTCTACCTTCTGCAAGTTTGCAATTGACTTCCTGCAGGTCTCCATGCTTGAGGCTGACATATGATCCGAGATACTTGAACGCTTCTATGTTTTCAAACTCGTTTCCGAGAACATCTTGTACTTTGCAGGAAAACACGCGTGTGGCAACTGCTTTAGATTTGCCACAGTATCTCGATTGGTGAACTTTTTCGGCCATTTACTGTTTTGAACTTTCTTTCACACTTGTCACAGGTAAGGCTCGCCTCTAGTTGCTCGAACTTTGACTTGTCGACGACATTCTTTGACAAACCGGCTTTGCAGAATCTTGTTTGGTGCACTTTGCGTCCGGTAACTGTACTGAATTGCCGCTGACAATTCTGACATCTTAAAGACTCTTGGTCAGCCACCACTGACCGAGTCTCATTTTCTAGCGACTCTGAATCTGCTACCGCAGATTGTTGTTGTGAAGCTACCAACGCTGGCTTAGCCACCGCTAAGCTTTTCAATCTTAGCTTCCGGCCATCTTGTGTTTCGAACCAGCCCGCTTTCTTTTTCGTTCCAAGCAGCACCTCCGTGCTGATGGTTAGTCGTGACTGGCTAGATGTCTCTGCCAGGAGTCCTAGTTTGCCTTTATGTGTTTCCAGTGAGTATCTCCACGTTCTGTTGGATACTAGGCACTGCAACAACATTTGGGCTGTCGCATTTTACGCCCATATTCTTTGTTTTGGCCACATTAATCTTCAGACCAGCGGCTTCCGCAAGGGCCCTCGATTCGATGTAGGTTTTCTTGCACCTCGCTGTCTGAGACCCCCACGAGAGCAACATCATCAGCAAAATCTAAGTCAGCCACCAATCTCCCAATGTCTAATCCTCCATGCACCGAGTTAGCCAAAATGTAGTTGATGACAAGGCCGAATAGGATTGGGGACCACACATCACCCTGCCTAACGCCCGTTCTGACATCAAATAAGCGTCCTTTCTCACCTTCGGCTTTGACTCGACATTTGAATCCATCATAGCTGTTTCTTATGATGTTTATCACTTTTTGCGGAAGACCAT